>NW_021940671.1:1152435-1182583 GCF_001715985.3 Manacus vitellinus
TCTGAAGGCTCTGTCCCAGCTCTGAGGACACCTCACCAGTCCTGAGGACTCCAAGGTGCAAAACAGCCTTGTTGTGTAAAACAGTGCTTGTTTTACACAGTGGAGAATGGGTTAATCTTAAACCAGCTGAAGATGAGCCTTATGAAGGAATAGTTAAATTAAGGGGGGTTAGTGCCAAGGGAGACTATTGGAAAGAGCCCAAGGATATTGTCAGAGGCCTGTCTCACACGTGGGCTGAGACTGCACATCTCTAGTGTGAAGGGTGGAACATGCAAGCCAGGAGTGTCCAGCAGTATAAAAACACAGCTCTACTGAGCCTTCCTGCTGCTCTCAGCAGCACAGAACCCTGGCAAAACCCATGGAAAAGGGGTCTCCCAGAAGACCACCTGGAGTTGCCAAATGTGTTGATGTATCACACTGGAAAATTTCTAGTTGAGGTGAAGATGTCGTGTGTGAATGTGGCAGTGGTGGTGGCATGGGGAGCACACAAGGCAGTTCCACCCTCAGGAGCAGTGTATTTGCTGTCTGTGAAAATCTCTCTAGCAAAGCACTCTTCATTTTCAACCAGTTAGGAAAGCAGCAGGATTTGGTGCAGCTTCTGCATTCAAACAAAAATTTGGCATCTCAGTGTAGTAGCTGATTAAGAAGAATTTAACGAGACCCCAAAGGTAGGGGCCATATCCTCCTGATGCTGATTAAAACAGGGATGAGCTTATGAAATTCAGATCAGCTCGGACTGGTCACTGTGTATGTTAAGACAATTACAGTATGAAAAGCGAAAAATGGTTGATTTTGGTGTTATAATGGGAATAAGTAATGGTCTGGTAACAGTGGTAAAGTGCTGAGGATCTTATTACAGTCGCTGACTCCTTCCACATCCTTTAGTGTCAGGTATTCCCTCTTTCTCCACAAATACCAAAGCGATACTGCTATTTAACTAAGGGGTTTCTGGTGTGGTTGGTGTGTTTAACACTCCTGCTCCGTGTGAGCTGTTGATGCTGAGGAACACCGAGATATTTTCCTGTGGGGCTCGTGGGAGGGGAGGCTGCTCAGCCAGGGATGGACATGGAGACCGGCCGTGTTCACCCCCAGCAATTTCCCGCGCGCGGGCACCGCTGCTCCCAGCGGCACAAACCCGGCCCGGGTCTGTCCGTGGGGGTGCCCCCGCTGCCCCTCGGGGGGTCTCGGGTGGGAGGGTCTCGGCAGACGCGGGCGGACTGCAGTTCCGGCATGCCCGCTGTGGACGCAGCTCCCGGCATGCCCCGCTGTTGGACTGCAAGCTCCCGGCGTGCGCGCGCGCCTGCAAATGCGGCGCCAGGGGCGGCTGGGCCGGACATCGGACACCCGGCAGCAGCTCGGACTCGGACGGCGGCGGCGAGGCCGCGCGCGGTTCCGGGAGGCTGCCCCTGGACTGTGCGGCGCACAAGCGGCGGCGGCTGCTGCACCACGGGCGGAGCCGCGCGGCGGTGAGGGCCGAGAACAGCCGCGCTCTGCTCTCCGCGTGTTCTGCTCTGCCCTTTCTCCTCTCTCCTTTTTCCCTCTCCCTCTCCTCTCCGGGTCCCTCCGCAGCGCCTCCTGCCCCGGCCTCTGTGCCGTGGTGCCGGTGTGGGAGCCGGGCGGGGTCCTACCCAGGTCATCCCCGGCCTCCAGCCCGGCCTGGAGCCCCTTCCTGGCAGGACTGGCCGGAGCCAAGTTTCCCTTTCCCCTCATAACTGTTTCCCCCCCCCAAAGGTGGGCGAGAGTTGTCTTTCGGGCACGATTCTTTATGCTATAACATGTGGCCGAAGGGGGTTAAAGAGATCGTTAAAGAGGTCCTGGAGCAGGTCTTTTAAACGTGCTTTTACTTCTTCCTTTTCAGGTGGCTTTAGGAAGGATCGGTTACAGCCCAAAGATCAGCCAAGCCTGAGGTATTTTTTCTCCTGGTTTCAGACTTTCATGTTTCACTGAAGAAAAAATTAATGTATGTTATATTTGGGCTGTTTACAGTTAATACCTTGTGATAATTCTCACTGGAAGGGCCTGCTCTGTTTTGGGAATTAGCCCAACCATAATCTGAAATTATGGTTAAATCTGAAAAAGATAGTAAGTTTTTCTATAAGTACATTTGTCATCCCTCTACCAGCAGGGAAATATTGAAGTTGAAAACTTACTACTGCTGTCATTTACAGCCTTAGTTCCACTGTCACAAACTGCCCAACTCTGTAAGTGTCCCATAAAGGAATTAGTGCAATTACATATATCACAGTCTCTTGTCTCCTGTTTGGGTGAGGGCACCAGGTGTTTCTGGCCTTGAAAGAGAATAATCCTTGTTCTTGTTCTAAACGGGCGGGAGGTGAATGGCTGCCAGGAGGGCGACAACGAGCTCCACACAACTGCAGAGTTCAGAGCACACGTGGCCAAGAAACTGGGAGCAATGCTGGACAGGTATGGGCAGGCAGGGCTGAAAAGGTTTGTTCTATGGATCAGCTACACTGATGCTTTTTGTGTGCTGGACCCAGGAAATTCAACATCATCTTGTCTCCTTCATTCCTGTATTTAGTGCAAGCTTCCAATGGTCTCTGATCTAACCTTGCTGGTGTGCTGTGCCCCTCTGGTAAAGATCCTGTGCAGCACTGCCTGTGACCATTTGCCTCCGTGGTGAATGTGCTGTGGGGAGGGAAAAAAGTCGAATTTGGGTGCCTTAGCACTTTGGTCATTTAAAGGGTGGCATGGGAATCTTCCATTTGTTCTTACAGTCTAAAGCAGTGCCCAATTCAGGGTTGTGCTGGCAGTGTGCCTCTGACTGGGCTTTTCAGTGTGAAAATATGACCCTGGAGAACTAGAATTCCTGGTGTTTAGAGCTGGCTTTAGAAAGGCTGCTTTTAAATCATTCCTGTGGCATGTGTTGCTGAGAGGAGAAGGCCTGGTCTGCCCTGAAAGCAGGGACCTGAGGCAGCCTCACTAACAAAAAAGTGTAACATCTCCCTCTAGTCTTGTTTCCCAGAAATATCCAACTTGAACTGAGTTTGCACAAACCTAAGTTCTGACTGGAGTTTTCTGTTTAGTTTTGTAACTGTCTTGAAGGACTCATCAGGACCTTCTCAGACCTCTGTGCCACAGTCTGACTCTGCAGATGATGGTGAGTTCCAGTCTCAGCCATTGTGACTGTGTTGGTTAAGTGATGACAAGTGGGATGGATCCTGTCCATCACCAACTAATTAGTTGTACACCCAACTAATAAACATTTGCAATAAAAGATTTTTCTTAGTGCCTGTGAGGGCTGTTGCTTTGCAGCTGTGACCTTTGTGCCCCAAGTCCTCCCACACAGTCCCAAATAATTGCTGTCAAGCTCTGTAGCAATACAGTAACAGTAGTGAGGCTTCCAGGGAGATGGCTGTTGATTGCTTTCACCTCTGTTTTATATCATGCCTAAAATTCTCCTTCCCATACTTCAGGTTTTCGCCTCTTCTCTTCCTCTGTCCCTGGAGACTGTGGGAAACCAGAGCCTTGCCCTGCAGCAAGGAGGAGGCGCCCAGTGAGCTCCAGGTGAGGTGTTGGCAGCTGCTTTGCTCCTCAAGGACTGTTGCATCCCACATTTCAGAGGCAGCTGGAAATCCCACGAGGGAACAGGAAGCTGAAAAGCTGGAGAAGTGTGTATTCATGACTCTGACACTGGACTAGACCAGAATTTTGTTTCTTATTTTAGTGCTAGGGGAACTAGAAATGTTTGTGGGAGATTTTCTTTCCCCTTCTTGTGTGTGTAAAGAGCATCCTGGCCTTCCATCTGGTTAAATGCAAACTGTAGGTGTGGGAGTCCCAGAGCCACTGGGTGTTTATCACGTGTTCTCATCTCAGATTACTCTGCTGGCTGAGTTTTGGGTGAATTGAAGGCAAAAGTGTAACACAACCTCCTTCCCTCTTGTTCCCTTCCCAGTGACACAGACAGTGACCAGGAGTGGCAAAGGTTCCAGGAGGCTGCTGTGTCAGCTGCAGATATTCTGAAGCAAAGTGCTTTTCCTGCACTATCCCAGGATTCCAGCCAGGATCAGAGTCAGGGTTGTGTAGAGCACAACCAGAAGAAAAAGAAGAAGAAGAAGAAAATTAAGGGAGAGAAAAATATTCAAGAGAAAAGAATAGACCCAGTAGAGTGTGACCAGATCTGCAAAGATTTGCCTCGGTTGGTGTCTGCAAATGGACAGCAGGAGAGACAGAACAGCAATCATGGAGACAACTCAGTGCTGCCAGGAGCTGTGAAGAAGAAAAAGAAGAAGAAAAAATTGGAATGATGGTTTTACTCTGCAAACAGCAGGCAGTTGTGATGGATGAAGGAAATGAAAGAAAACTTAACAACAAGAGTTGCTGCAGAGGAGGGAAAATTAATTGGCAGAGCTTCTGTTCTAAAAGCTCAGTGGCCTGAGAGACTAATTAAGTGCCTTCCTGTGCTGTTGGCACCCCTGAGGAAGGGAACATTGTTCTCCTCACAGGGCAGTTGTCTGTGCTGCTGCTCGTGCAGGCCAAGCCTAAAAGGATGAAATCCTGTGCCAGACTTGTGTGACAGAGGGGTGTAATCACAGCTGCATCCCTCCTGCTCTGTCTTCACATCATGAAACCAAATCTGGTGTCCTGGAGAAAGTACATGATGAATTGAATTTGGTTTACATGGCAACAGGTGATCAACTCCCTTTTCTCTTTGCCTCTTGTAGGCGCCTACTAAGAATAACTGCAGCCCGTGGGAGACTCATTTACCAAAAGCACCCTTTCAGATACCAGGGCCCCCTTATTTTTTTCCTGTGATCATCATAACAATCTGTTGTTGAAACCTGCAGTGTTACTAATCCCTCTGCAATCTGCAGCTCTCCAGGGCCCCAGCACATAAACAGTGTGCAGTGAGCTGATTTCAGGGTTGGTATAAATGGGTCCTGCTGTTCAGTTGTGTCCACTGACATTTTTTTTTCATGTATAGTTTTTTACAGCATCTCTTGTTATTAAATTCTGTTACGCTCTTGGGCTTATTTAATTTGGTAGGTTTTGTACAACAGTGGCTTTCTTGCTGTATTTGGATTCTCCCAGCAGAGAGAGAGATGGCTGAGAGTGGCTCTTTAGTTGCTATGAAATTGCTACAGGAAGGACTTAAGCCTAATTTAAAAATTACCGTGTTTCAGTTGGGTTGATTATGACTTTTGTCTCTGAAATACTGTGAGGTTTGGTGGTTTTTGGTATGACTCTTAGTCTGTTTATGCTTCAGTTCCAGTCTTTCAGGAAATTACCTGTTACTAATAAATATTCTTCTTCTCTTTTAAGATTGTTGGGTTTCAGTAGATCCAACTTATTTGCCCTAATCAGGAGACCAGAAAGCCAGATTAGAAAAACCAAAAGAGTGAACTGTTGCTCTTTGAGCGTGGGAAACCTGCTGTAAGGTCCTTGCTGGTTTTCAGTCAAGAAAACACAGTTGGCATCCAAAAATGGAAAAGCCAAGTAGAAAATTGGCTTGTAATCTAACTGAATGTGCCAGCACAAGTTACTTGTCTTATGGGGCAGTTAAAACTGCAGTGCACTGCAGCTTGGACCTGGGCTTTCAAATGCATAGTGGCCTAAACATTACCTTTTGATTTGATTTAAGATTATTTTTGTGCTAGTTGGAAGTTATGTATATATTTGCAACTGATGCACATGGGAAATTAGGAAACAATTCTAGGATAAAACTCCTCAGAGAATCTAGTGCCTGAAATGGTTGCTGGTGTCTAGAGGAAGCTCCTATCAATGAAACCTGTAATGGACATCTGCAATTTTGTAATTTCCAGATATAACTGAAAAGTTCATTGTTGGGCTTTTCCTTTTTTAATTTTCTCTTGTGTCTTAACCTTTTAAGAGTCTTGAGCATGTTCTAGTCTCAAGGTTTTTTATCCATTTCACAGAAAGAGGAGCTCAGTTTCAGTCCCAAAAACCTGTTAGCCAGACATGAAGAAAGCCCCAGTTAATGACATATCAGTAATGTGAATGTTGAGAGTAAATAGAGAGGAATAATTAGAAGAGGAATTATGTGAGTGGATCCTTGGGACTAAAAACCTACACTTAGTGCAGGCAAGACTCTTAGACCCCAGGGTGATTATTTGCATATCAAGAGCTACAGAATGGAGCCTACAGGGAAGCCAAGAATGAGCCACGTTCTGTAAAATGAATCCAAGCTGACATGTTTATAGAGAAAGCTGAAGGAACCTCTACTCTGTGCAGCTTAGGAACCTCCCAGGTGTTGTGCAGTGTCAGGGACCAGTGGGGAATGCCATCCTCCAAATCATTGAGCAAGTCACATGAGATAAGAATCCACAGGGTTAATGCAGAGAACTGGAATCTCCTTGCTGCTGTTAAACTTTAATTTCTGCATTTAAAACAAAGCAGAGCTATATCAAAAATAACCAAGCCATTTCCACTGGGATAGCATGATTTTAGAGCAGGTCATTTGTAACTGAGAATGTTTAGTACTTTGGTTGTTAATTAAGGATTTGTAGCTTGTAGTCAGTGATCCCATGCTGACAGGTTTGTGCCAAGCCATTCCCAAATGTGTTTCTTGGTGATTTTCTTTGCAAAGTCAGGAACCAAGTTCTCTCTCTTGCCTCCAAGGTGCTGTTATTGTTATTATTGGTGCTCCTTCAGCAAAGGAGGAGAGTGTTTTAAAGATGGTGTCCCTTCTTTGGCAGCTCAGCTTTGCTCTTTCCTTCATGGCATAGTCTGGTGTTGGCAGGTTTGGACAGGCCCAGCTTGATGAAAGCTGAGCTGAATGAAAGCCCCATCCAGGCCCTGGCACTGCTGCCATATTTCAGTCAGGTCCCTGGCTTGGTGGGATTTCCTTTTGGGCAGCCACAAAAGGATGTCTGGTCATTCTGTGGTGGCCTGTGGGGGTTTGGGTTTGCTGTTTCTGGGGAGGGCAGTGGATTTTAGCAGTGCCAGCATCATCTTCCCATGGCTTCTGTCTGGAACCTGAGACATTTTCTCTCCTGGAGGCAGCTGAGCAGGGGTCTGTGTGAGGCAGTGGGGGCTGGCTCAGCACAGCAGCCCTTCCTTCCCGTGGTGACAGAGGTGACAGTGATGGCAAACACGGTTGGAGTTGCACCTGAGTCACCCTGGGGGCAGCTGTGGTGATCACTGGGTGGAGGAGGCCATCTGTGTGGAGATGAAGGTCTCGATGACGTTGTGGGTGGATGGCAGCAGCTGGCTGTGGCTGTTGGTGGGGTCGGAGCTCTGGTACAGCACCAGGCTGCTGGAGGACACTGCCAAAGGCACAGGCACAAGGTCAATACAGATTCCCACTGCAGGCCCCTTACCCTGTGTGTACACCCCCACATTTCCACCATGGCTGCACTCCCCTGGCACAGGGGCTTAACTCCTTTTGTCTGTCTGTTTTGTGTGCTTTTACATAGGTCCTGAAAACACTGAGGGCAGCAGAGAGTTCAGTTTTGAGGATTCTAGCTGATCTCCTAGTTCTCTTAGAACTGGGGAGATCCAGCTGGAGTCTCTTCATGAGGGACCCTTGGACTTTTCAGCCCTGAAAACTGCCCACAGGACTGGATACTCATGGACACTGATTTTGCCAGTATTTTTAAGGTTATTTTCCTCTCTAGTTTCTGAAGGAGCCCGTTCCCACAGTCTGGCCTTACACAGAAAGTACTCTGGATTTTTTCCTTGTACTAGTTTTTTGACCCCTTCAGGACACTGGTATAGCCCTCTTAGGGAATTGTGAGCCCCAGTTACCATTTCCTAACTGGATTTTGCAGAGTTGGGAAGAGAAACTGGGCAGTATGTGGTTTGAGACAATAGTGGCTGCTGCTCTTACCCGCAGGGCTTGAGGAGAGGCGTGGGCCTGGCTGAAGGTGCTGGATGGTGGTGTCCTGGTTCTGTAGGTGGATTGTTGGTGCCTGTGACACTGGTGTGTGCATCCCAGACTCGGTGTGAGTCTCTGAGTCAGGGGTGAATGCCTAGAGAAAAGAGAGTTAACAGCGCCTGGCTTCTTCATCCCTTCTAACAGGTGTGAGAGAAGAGTTGAGCAGGTGCTGTTTCTAAGGACAATTAAATCCTCCTTGATGATGCAGTGAGGAGCTTTCTCTAGTGCCTCCAGTACTGCAGCTGGCACCAGTGAGGAGATAAAAAAGATGGTCCTGCTGGGATGACACAGACACCACACACCCAAAACCTCTTTGACAAGCAAGGAGCTGCCTGCAGACTGGTGCAGTTCTAAGGTGGGGAACAAAGGCATGTGCTGTTACCTGTTTAGTTGGTGTCAGGTTGGTCAGGGCGCTGAGGTTGGCTGTGTCTGTTATCACCATGGTTTGTGGTAAGAGGCCTGTGTGTGTGTACTGGGCCCCTTCAGACTTGGGGCCGTAGAGAGCTGTGCAGGAAAGAAAACAAGATCATGTGGGTGCTGGAGCTTTGCATGAGGCTGGTTTGGCTGAGCTGTTCTCCTCGTGCGAGGGGACCTGCTGTCTGTCTCTGAAAGGCTGGGAGTGGAGGGACAGGGAGATGAATGCAATAGAAAAATAATTTCATAATTAGAGCAACAATAGCAGAAGAGGAAACCAGAGTGCTGCAAGCCCAATTCCCAGCAAATGCCCTAGAACAGAGGCTTTATTTTTGTTTGCTTGAGCAAACGAGTTCATACTCTTACCGTGAGGGTTCTGTATCTGGGCCATGGTAGCCATGAAGGGGCTCTGGTTGATGTGGCTCTGGACTTGCTGCATGAGGGGCTGCTGGTAGGAGGGGTGCAGTTGCTGGGAGAACTGGACAGGCTGCAGGGTTGTGAGGCTGCTCCCCATGCTGTTTATCACAGGTACACTCTGGGGCTGGGTTGAAGCCAGGCCTGGAAAACAAGGACTGATGACAGTGGTGTCACACACTGTGGGAGGAGTGTGGCTGCTCTGCACTGGGGGTGTCACACAGTCATTGTGGCAGCCCTGTGGTTGCAGGGTGATTGCAGATCCTGCTTTTCAGGAGTTTCATTAGTTATCTGTGATGAAGAATAGATTTCATGCCTGTGAGAGGGAAGTGGCAATGTGCAAAATGTGCACTGCAGAACCCCACCTCTGGTTTCCAGTGCTTGTTCCTGTCTACACCCTGTGTACCAGTGTAGCCCATTTTCCAGTTTGGTGATGACCTGACACAGAGGTCCACTGGGGAGGCCTTGCTCAGAAGTAAACTCAGAGCATCATTTCAGTGCCCAGTTAATTTTACTCTTTTTTTTTATGAAGCTCTTGGCACCAGAACTAGACTGTAACCATCCAGCCACATGGAGTGGAGTTTAACCTCTTTTTGCTAGGGCTGCCAAATTATGGAACTTGTGTCAGGTAGAAGGTTTCACACATTACTGCCCTTTTCCCACAACTGTTCAAATCCTATTCCTGTAAATCAACAAGTCTCTCCAGCACTCCAATTTTATGTTTTTTGTTTGCACAGAATTTGAATCCATATCATAATCTGAGGTATAAGTGGAAATGGAAATTAATTCAGAGCTGTCACCATGGAGCAAAATAAGGCCTCTTTCTTCCTAGGAAGAAAGTGTAAGAGGAGAGTATACATTTTATTTTCCAGTATCTAATGAGATGTACTTTGGCAGTAGACTAGTCTTGGAATGAAAAGAAATCTCATACAAGTCCAGAAAAGCTGTTAAAGTGGAAAATATAAAAAAATAGTAATTACTGTGGATTCCAAAGGCATATGCTGCTCTTTGCAGGAAGTGGAACAGTATGTTTTGTCTTTCAAGCACCATGAACATGCTTCAATTTTCATAGTTCTAAGGAAGTATTAAATTTATATTTGGGAAGACGAAGAGCAGCAAACCAAAACATTGGCATAGGAATAGATTGCAGAATTCCCTTTACTCTGAAGACGTGGGTTTGTGTGTAATGTAATTCTAACGTGAGGAACATCTGCCCCTTAATCCCACTGGAACCTGCAAGTACCCAGTGCTGCTGAAGATCCTTAGTGACAATTTCCTCTCGTGTGTCACTGCCAGCTTAGTGCCTTTGCCTCTGGAGGTGGGGCAGGTGCTTGCAGGAGTGACAGGCAGCTCTTTGTGTGACTCCTGGCAGGGCACAACTCACCGATGACCAGGGTGGAGGCTCCGGTGTTGGTGAAGGCGGGTGCCAGGGACGGGGGCTCGCCCGCCCCGATGGCCATGACGCCCGGCAGGGATGCCATGATCAGGTTCTGGGTCTGCTGGCTCAGGGCGTGTGGGCTCTGCTCCAGGCTGTGCAGGGCAGTCAGGGTGCTGACAGGAGGGAGGGTTCCTCCAGGAGCTGACACCTGTGGGAAAGGAGAACCCTAAACATGCCACCTGCAGCAGGCTGGGGAGTCCCAAGGCTGTGAGAAACATCCTCCCTTTCTTCCTGCCTGCTCTGACCCCTTGCTGACTAGGAAGGCTTCACGTTTGCTTGTCTGCAGTTTCCCTGTGCTCAATTAACTAGCACAAGTCAGCTGTTGACATACTGAGAGTAAACTGAGAGTCTAGTTCTTTCACATTTAAGAAATCATCAGGATTTTTCAAACAGGAATGAGGTTAGGCCTGGTGCATTCTTTTTAGAGAAAGAATATCTTTCACAGCCGAGGGTAGAAGGTGATGCTCAGAGAAATTAAGAGGCTTGGGTACACAGTAGTTCTAGCTGCAGAGTTCAGCACAGAATGCAGGAGTTCCTCTTCTCTTGTTCACCTTTTTCCCCAAGAAATGCCTGTAATTTCCCTTTCTCCCTGCAAGTGTCTGTTAGTGGCCAGTGACTGCGATTTTAAAGGACTTGCTGATAAGTCCCATTAGACTATTTTTGTCACACAGTGTATTTTTCAGGCTGTGTTACATGGCAGTTCCCTGCTGTTAGAGAGGAGAAGTACCTGTTAGATAGAACAGGACTGTTCTGTGTTTGTGTGCCTTGCTGATTCAGTCTGTCTTTGAGAAATTTAATAACTTGACTGTTTTCTCAGCCTCTAAAATGAACCACGTAACCTGTGTCTATGCTCCAGTGGGGTTTTGAGTTTGCAAGGCCCTTTAGAGACCTGTAATCAAAGTACTGTGGAAGAGCAAAAAAGCATTCTAATAATTTGGCTGATAAAGAAAGTTCAATGCTTTATATTATACTTTTTTTTCTCTCCCCTCAGACAAAAAGCTGTAAGGAACCTTTAGTAAGAATAAACACCCCGAGGTTAAACAGTGGGACAAACCACCTTGATATCAGTTTTAGAAGACAGACGTAGAAGATTTCCAGGACCTCATAAAAGACACATTTTCTTCAGCAAGAGACCAGAAAGCAGCAAAGTGAGTGACTGATGGGATTTAAATCATACTCATTTTTAGTGACCTTAACTTTGCCTCAGGGCAACTTGCACTAATGCAAACTTCTGCCAACTGTTTCTCTGTAAGCAAGGGAACATGTGCAATCTGAAATGATCAGTCATGTAGTTCTAGTGCTTCACTGCTAATTATGTGGGAAAAGGTGTAATCAGACCTCAAAAGGAAATTGGCTTTGAGAAGGTGGATTGCTGCAATCTACATATCCAGTGCTGTCTGCATACAGGCTGTTGGGCTTAATTTTCACAGGTAAGGTAGATGTAGGTGTGGTTCTGTGTCCTGTTAATCCCACTGGTCTGATCAACTATCTTGAGATGTGTTGAGTTCAGATGAGAGTTGGAGATGAGGTGAGAATCTCACTGTGGAAAGGAGGAGAGAACAGGGTTTTCTGGGAAGAAGGGAACCATGTCATACCTTGAGTGCTGTGTTTTCAGAATAGGCTGTTTTGATTGCTCATAAAGGAAACGGCTTCTTGCTTTCATGCTCTAATTCCTGCCCTCACTGCAGTTTAGAGGGCACTTGTGTCTCAGGACTGTTGATCTCATGTGGTCAGTGCAAAGTGACTTTGTAGTATCTCTACAAAAATGTGGGTTTAAGAACATCCTGGGAAAAACTACTTCTGAATAGTCCACATTGTGACCACAGTCAGCAGAGCTGATGTCCTCCAGTCAGCAGAACTGAAGCATCCATCACTTACCAGCTTAGTGTCTGTGCTCAGTAGGTTCTGACTGGGCTCCAGTCCCGGGGGAGAAACCTGGTGCAGGATGGTTTGGGTGGTCACCATGGAGCTGTTCCCGTGGGGGTTGCTGCTGGAGGACTCTGCCTCGCTGGCTGGCTGCTGGTTGTACCTCACTCCTGCATCACAACAGGAGGGAAACTGGTTGTCAAAAATGAGAAACTGAGGAAACTTTGGCAGGTGCTAAATGGAGTTTCCTTTGCAGGCACTTGCCTCCAGATGTTTGGGCAGGGACTTAATGGGTAGTAGGGGAACCAGAAGAACAGGCCTTCTCACACCCTGCCCTGGCTTTCCTCTGGAACTTGGTGCAGCTGCTTCCTCAAATACTGACTGGCTGTGAGTGCTGCAGGGAGCAAGCAGGGTTCACTGGAAACCACCCTGCTGGATGTGGTTGTAAAGAGGAGAGTTGTGGTGAGAACATCTCTTCCCAGAGCAAGAGCAACTCCCAGCTCTGGCCTGTGAAGCTGAAAAAGCTCTGCTCTTTTTGGATGGAGAACGACCTTTCCTGATCCTAAAAAATTTGATGGGGCTGGTATTGGAAGGAGAAAGGGGCACACAAGTGAAAGGATATGGAGCTGATTTCTGACAGCAGGCAGGGATGACTCCTCCAAAGGGGATTGCTGCCTGCCATCTGGGAGGGAGAGCAGGATGTCACAGTGAGTGACAGCTTTGGCTGTGAGCTTTGTTACTGAACTCTGTCACCCTTGCCATTCTAGCCACTCTCCTCACTCACAGACATGGGCTCTTTGCCACCTGTGCTCTTCCCTTGTAGCAAGTCTGCTTTTTCTGTCTGTAGATTCACCTCCTAAAGGGGTGGATGTGGGAGACGGTTTTGGTGACTGGCTTTGGGGAGGTTCACCCCCTCTTTCAGATCTCCCTCTGGTTGCTTCTTACCGTGAACTTTGGTGGGTGAGAGAGCAGCTGGTGGTTGGAGGGAAGAGGAGTTGTGAGGAGTGAGGGGGGGGCCAGAGGTGGGTTGGGGTCCACTGAAGGTGTCCATGGCCAACTTGTGCCGGAAAGCCTCCTCCTTCCTGCGGTTGGCAAACCAGTTGTAAACTCTGACCTCTGTCACCAGGTTCGAGCCCAGTCCCTGGGCCTGAGATGGGGAAACACCCCTCTGGATACACTCTGCCCTGTTGGGGGAAAGCACAAGGACAGCCTTGCTGAGCTGGGCTTAGCTGGAGACACAGAGTAAGTGCACAGCCCCAAAGGGGCTGGGGTCTGGCACACTGTGCTGTGTGATCCTGATACAGCAAGACAGGAGGTGTTCCTTGTCCTCTGTGCACAGGGAATGCTCAGCTGTGGCATTTCACTCCAGCGTGGCTGGTGTCAGTGGTGACACCCACTGCTGTGCCCTTGCCCTGCCTCTCACCAGGACACAGAGGGGCCCTGCTGTGCCCCCTTCCTCAAAGCCACACAGCCACCCTTACCTGTTGCACTCTTCCACCAGGGCCTCCCTCTCCTCTTTGCTGGGGTTTTTCTGCCTTTCATAGGCTTGGAACAGGATCTGTTGGGAGGCAGGACCCCACTTGAAGCGGTTTCTTCTTCCCTTCTTGGTGGGCAGGTCATCTCCCATGGGCTCCTCTGTCAGGATACCCTGGCCAGCATGTGTGAATTCTGCAGGCACAGAAGGGCAAGGGTGTTGGCTTTTTGGAAGCATTTCCAATAGTTCTGTCTATTTGGGTGCCTAGCAGGCCCAATGCAGCTTACCCTTGGAGAATATCTTGTACAAGACAGAGGGTTGAATCTAAATAAAGTGGAAATAAAGTACCATAATCTGCTAAAACTGATGTTTCTAGCAGGACCATCTTTACCTGATGGTTCTCTCATGTGCATTGCATCTCTGCTCCCACCTTGGAGTAGTGAAAGCAGATTCAGCTGAGTTTAGAGAAGGCATAGAATCATAGAATGATTTAGGTTGGAAAAGATCTTTAGGATCATCGAGTCCAATCATTAACCCAGCACTGCCAAATCCACCCAAGTGCCACATCTGCATGTCTTCTAAATCTCTCCAGGGATGGTGACCCTACCACTTCCCTGGGCAGCCTGTGCCAGTGCTTAATAACCCTTTTGGCGAAGAATTTTTTCCTAATATCCCATCTGAACCTCCCCTGGTGCAACTTGAGGCTGTTTCCTCTCGGGCAGGAATTCTGTCTCTGTCTTCTGCCCACTACCCTGCTTTAGTCTGAGGATGGATGTAGAACTCTAACTGCAAACAGGGAGCATTAGGTGGCTGCTCCTTAGCCAGCCAGAGAGGGAGGTGGGTCACTGCTGTATGAGGGGAGTGATTTCCCATGTCCTGTTTCGTTCACCTCACCACTGAGTACTGACCTAGACTTCTCTAAGCTACCTGCTAAAAGTGGCTTTTGCTTCCATTTTTCCTTGGAAAGAATAGGGAGTTAGGGTGATCCAGGGAGAGCAGAGGCCTTTATGAGGTGGAGAGAGGAGAACAGTTGGTGCTGTACTTACGCTGGGCCACCTCCCGCTGCTTCCGGACGTACCAGGTGTACAGGGCTGCCCGTTTTTGGGTCTTCATGGGAGTGCCCTTGTTGAGGTGCTGTGAGAGGTGGGACTGGTTCAGGCCAGTCGTGTCCACCACCTCACGCTGAGGGATGTTGTGCTGCTGGAGGTAGGATTTCACCATCTTTGCTACTCGCCAGGGATCCTCTCTGCAAGGAGCAGAAAACACTTCTCAGGGGAGAGAGATCAAACACCTGCTCTCAGCAGACCTGGATTCCAAGGAAGTGCACTGGTACCTCCTGAGGGGCACCTTGCCTGTCATCACCAGCATGTTTGGTGAGGCCAGAGTGTTCACTGGCTGCAGGAGGGAAAGCTCAGTTCCTCAGTGGGGTGCCTCGTTCAGTTTGAACTCTGCATTCAGGGTGAGAACTGCAGGGCACTGGAAATAAAGTGCAGAAGATGTAGCACTGGCTTCCTTTGAACTGCTCTTTGTAGGTACTTTGATCTCCCCTTAGGAGGAGGCTCTTCAGTTACCAAGGGATTTTCCCAGTACATGGCCACGATCTTTGCTGTCTGGGCTCATTTTCATGCACGGTTTGGGCTGTTCTCTCTAGGCAATTGTCATCTGTGATGACAGAAAGTGCTGACCAGTGATGTGAGCAAGGAATGGACCTTTCTGCTGGCAAGTACTGTGGATTTAAAGCACTTTTTCTGCTAATGAGGAATGGTACGAGGAGGGAAGTGATGTTGCATTTCAGTATTCAGATAGATGTTCTGTGACTACAGATCTCTTTTCAGAGGCAACCTTTCTCTTCCCTTTCCCTACATAAATTTTCTTCTCTATCCCCCTCTCTTTAAGGCATAGATGCTTGGGGTGGATGTACTAAATCTTCTAAGACAGATTGCTTGTGATATTAGGCTGAACCCAGCTCATGCCCTCGTTCTGGTCCAGGTTGGGTTGCCTTGCAATAATTCAGGAAATGGAAGTGGGCTGTCATTATCCTGTGATGTGACAGCTCTGTATGCATATGTATGTGACAAGTCACCCAGGATTATGTTCTTACACATCTGCTATGTGTTATTCAAACACAGTGATTCACACCTAGAGCCCCTTGGAGCTTCTAAATGCAATAAAGAACAACAGGCAAACCACCAATTCCTCCTATTGCCACTCTCCTTTGGAGTAACAGCTGAGGGAATAGACCTGCTTCAGACCTGCACACAAAACTTGAGAAGCTAACCTGATTTGGGATTTTACAATTATGTGAATCTCTGGGTTTTATGATCTCCAATTAATTAATTAGAACATCCGTGGAGGTTCCTAAGGAAAACAGAGAAAACATGACTGTGACTTTGTTGTGTGTATTAATTTCACCAGAGCTGAAAGTCACAGTAGCAATAAAGATGTGAAAGCAGGCAGTGTGAGTCCAAACAGTGCAGGAGCCTCCCTGCAGAAAACCCCTGGCTCACTTCAACAAGAGCATCTTTCTGTGCCTTCTATGTGAAAGGTCTGGAGGAACTGGTTTGCTTGCTGTGGAAGGACAGTGGTGTCACATTCAACACCAGCATCAAAGGAGCAGTGGGGAGAAAAAAGGTACCTAGGATTGTGCAGAAACTGTCACAAGAACACATATGTCTGAGCAACAGGCACCAACTGTGCTGCTCATTGCTCTGTTGACTCAGGAGGTTGCCGGAGGCTGCAAAGTGATAAGGAGGACAAAGTCCACACCTGTTCTCTCAGTACAAACAGCCTTATCTCTCTTCTCCTGCAGCCTCCCAATGGCTGATAGTCCAAGGAGCAGCTCCACAGCAGTTAAAGTATGACAGAAACAGTGCCAGCTACAGCTTTCTGAAGAACCTGCTTAAAATAGAACATTTGTTTCTCTTTTACAATGGAACACTTGCCATAGAGGCTTCTGTTTTTCAGCTTCTTCCCTTAACCATCTTTGTCTTTCAAAAGCCTCACATTTGGCTGAAGTTATGAAAGCTTTTCTTTCCTCAGTGTGTTTTATTTTTCACTTCTGCTACCTAAATCAATCTCTTCCCTCTGTGATAGTCTAGCCAGCACCTGCACCCTGCACTCCTTGTATAAGTCCCTATATAGAGGAGAAAAGACTCTGGGAACCTGGTCTCTTAGATTTGAGTTCTGGCTTGGCTGGGAAGAGGAAAGACTTTGTTGCCACTGATGGAAGCCTCTGTTACATGTTGGTTCCTTTCTGTACCCCAATCATGAGACACTTTTGTCTCCCCGTTGAGATCCTCACTCCTCTGTGGTAGGAATAAAGCAGGAAGCGTCTGAGTCTCTTCTCTCAGTGCTTAAAGCCCTGTGTTTTTTGTCTACTTTTGGACAAAGCAGGGAGCTTTGTGAGGCAAAGCAGTGCAGGGAATCTTAGAACAGTGTGATTTCCTGGGACAGTTGTATGAACTCCTGGCTACTCTGTATCATCCCAGTCTGTGATGTCAGTGCAGCAATCCTTCAGGCCAAGGCTACACCAGAGTACAAGTGATGACAGTCTGGTCAGCTGAACCCTCTTGTGAACCATTGCCCAAATACACAGTTCCACCTGTAGAGCCTCCACCATTGGCTAAGATATCGTAAGTTGAAACCTTTGCTCTTTCACTGGCCATAAGATTGTCATGGACTGTCAGAGGGGAGGATTTCACTCTAAACCTGGTTCTCCTGCTTGTAGTTACACTGAACTCTCAATTGCTTCTGTGAGTCAGAACTGCAGAAATGGGTCTGCCTTACTTAAGCTCTCCTTCCCTATGTCCAAGCCTGTTTTCTGCCTTTTAGCTTCCCTTTCTCCCCGGATGCAGAGTCTCCCCATTCATCTCTTGTTCTCCAGGGTCTAATCTCTGTCTCCAAATTCTTCTCACGCAGTTACTTTTGACTTCTCCTGAGGTCTTGCTCTCCTGCTCTCAGTTGCTTGTTGCCATCTGAGCACAGCCCCTCTCCATGACTCATCCCCACCACAGGGGCCTGGGTCCTCTCTCCATGTCAGCTTCCCATTTTCTTACTTCTGAGGTCACTTTTTAAGGGCGTTTTCACCTCCCTTTTGTTACCTGAACAATAAGTAACCCAGGTAGTTAGTTATAAACTCAAAGGGAACAAGAGGCTGGTTGATAATTTATAGCAACATCTCAAATTTAAATGGAAAGTAAATATCAAGTTGTTAGCATTAAAGAAAACCCATTCCAGAGAGCTGGAGATGTAACATTCAGGGGACCTTCTCCCTCCTTCGCTCTTCCTGACTTTTTCTTTCTCCTTTGTTCCTTTCTTTCCCTTCCTTTTCCTCATTCTCTCTGTCTCTCCTTCTTTCCTGTTCTCAGATTCTCAGGTGAGAGAAGCCTTCATTTCCCCGAGGTGGGTTCTGAATTGCTGCCTTGGACCAGACCCTGCTCAAACAGAGGTTCAGAGCTGCGAAGTGCTCAGGACCATCCTCTGACCCTTTCCTCAGGAGCTGCAAGCCCTGCACAGCCTGGAGCCGGGCTGGGCACAGAGGGAAGGTAAGACCATCCATCCCAGCAGTTCCTTTCTGTTGAACTTGGCCTGGTTTGCCTCATCTTGGTTTATATGTGGAAATGAAAGGGGTGTGGCAGCTTCATCTCCAGATTCCCCAGCTAGAGCCACTCTAAGGTGAGGGGAAGACTGAACCTTTATCATTATATGTCTTTGTTTTCTTTTTTCCTCCTGGAAAACACACTTTTATCCCTGCCTCCAGGGGAAATCTGTAGCTTATCTCAATTTCTTTCTTTCCTAATGGAATTTCACCCCTTGCCCTACAGGTGGATTGTTGCTATTCCTCTCTCCATTTGCTTTACCTGCAGCTGTATGATCTGTCCCTTCCCCCAAGGTAGCCTCTCTCTTGCTTTCTACTCTGGGAATACCTGGGAGTTTCTCCACACAGCTCAAACTCCCTACTGAGTCATTTATTTCTTATCACAGATGCAATTAGTTTTCTGTGTGGATTGATATGAGAAGAATGTTTTTATTCAAACTGTAAATTTGCAGAAGATCAGTGAAACATATGAAGGGACAAAATGAAAATATGTTAATTCACCTGTTAATATCTGAACTGCCTTTAGCATGTTTTGTCTGTGGGAGCAAGATCTAATCAACACCCATAGGTGCACCCAGTGTACCAGGGTGTATCTTCTCTACATCCTGTTTTACTCAGCTTTGACTAGAGCTTTCCAAACTGTGCTTTCAACATCAGTGGTCCTGCACTGACGTTTTTTCCCTTGGTACTGTCATTTTTTCCCTTTCCAATTCCTGGAAAGCCTAACAATGGACACTTTCCTGATTCTACTTTATAAGCAATGGCTGAAGTTACCACAAAGAATTTCTTGTATCAGCAATAGCTGCCACGAGTCAGTCTCTCTTAAAATCTGGCCTACAGTACTAGGCCAGGAATTAATAATGCCCAAAGAGGCTTCTAAAAGCAGAAGTGCCTCCATCAGTTTTTTGTATTTGAAATCCTTGTGTAGATGCTTAAATAGCTTTGCAAGCATTGACCTTTTATTGGGATTCCCTGGGCATGGAGATTCTTGCCTTCTTCTCTTTTATCTATTGATGGGACTAATTTCTATTATAGACTGTTCTGCCCTGCCTTAAGGTTCTTTAACACTATTTTAAGGACATTACTTTTAGGCATCTTAAAACCAAAAAAAGTTTATTTGTAAGTGACAATTTCTTAGATATTCTCACCCCCTGATACTGGTTCAGCTGCTTGAATGAGTTCTCAGACACAATGTCACTTTGATGAGAAATTTGAAACATGTCAATGCAGACTTCCTGCTGTTTTCACTTCACCTTGATTAATTTAGACCTATTATATTCCTCTATAAGTATACTTGTAATTTTTTGCTGACACTGAGGCTTCTGGTGCCTTCATACTGCCCTTAACAGCAGAAGGGAATTGCTCTATCCTGTGATGGGGGGAGTGATGACAGAGAACTCAGATGTTTCAGGGTAAAGCTTTTGGAATTAAGACCCAGTGTGAGGCTTAGGAGATCCCTGTCCTTCCTCAGTCCTCTGCATGCTGTCTCAGGGGTTTAGGTAGGTCCTAGAATTTGTCTGTACCTCAGTTCCCATTTTTGAAATGGGAATGCTGCTCAATGGACTGTCTGGAGGCAGCTGTGAGACTGTTCATCAGAAAGTATTAATAATTAATATGACGGGGTTGCAAGAGAGGTAAGACTTGTGGTGAGGCTGAAAGTAAGCACAGGACACACTGGCAGCAAGATCCTAGAAAGGCAGGGAGGATCAGAAGCCAGAACTGGTGCTGAAGTGAGGGTGGCAGGAAGGGATTCCCTCCATCCCTGTGTCTGTTCTCGGATCACAGCAGATGGCACTTGAGTCCTGCTTCACCCACTCCCTACAGGAAAAGGGACAAAGCCAGGGGGGCTTCTGCAGCTTCCATGGCTTCCTTTGTGGAGAGATACTTGATAAACCATCAGAAGTTAATGATCAAAAAGCTTATCAGGGTCTTTTCATCTATAAATTTATAAGACAAAAGAGAAATAATAAAGCCATTGGATAATTAGTAACTAGCCAGGGCCCGCCCGGTGCCACTGGGCTCAAACTACCCCAAGACCTGTACGCAGACTCGGGAAGATGAGAAGGAGACAAGGATGAAGGGAAGGAAAGAGTGGGAGGCAGAGAGAGAATCAGCCAAGGAGACAACAAAATGGGAGGAACAGCAGCAGAGACAAAAGTGAGGAGAGAAGGGAAATAGGTAAAAAGGGTTTGAAAGAGATAAAGGGAACAGAGGAGACTAAAAGATGGGACAGAGCTGGAAGTGGGAAAGAAATGAGAGACATACTGGGCCAGAAAGAAGACTGAATTATTGGGAATGCTTTCCCCACCCAGGTAAGAGCTGACCCAGTGAATTTTCCTCTCTTGGGTACTGTGGAGTCATCAACTCCCAGTCTGCCAGGGAGGGTTTTTTAAGCAATTTACAGCAAATGCTGCCTCTTGTCATGCTGTTTTTCTAGCTCTGGCCTTTCCTGGTGGGATTTGATGTTTTCTTATGCTGTTACATTTTCTGTTGATTTCCTCTGCACGTGAAAGAGAGTGATCAGAAAGCCTGAGAAATTCTCTAGATGGATTTTCAGTGAAGATTTTAAATGCAGGATGTTGCTTCATCTCTTTGTTTTCTATCTCCTTGTCATTTCAAAATACCCCCAAAACAGGCAAGAATCTGCTGTGATAGATGGTAGGATGGACCTGATCCTTGCTTGGACAACCCTCTTGGGTCACCCATAGGAATTGTAATCTCAGTGAGGATCCCAAATGGGAAACCTGGAGAATGTTTGAGTCTATTGTGAGGCTTATTGGTTCAGAGAACTTTTTCTGTCATTTGATCTCAAAAATGCTTTTTGCAAAGGCAGATTTGTGTGGCAGTGAAAGCTGTAGTTGTTGCTGTGTGTGTCCTTTGTATCTGTGATAGGCAGTGGATGGTAGAAGCAGAGTGTTCTGTCCAGGTTTTAACCTTTGCATGTATTTGGTGTGTGCTCTTTTTACAAGAAAAATCCCCACTGAAGTCAGGGAACTTTGCACTCAGAACGAGTTCTCTTGCTTTGTCTTTGCCCAATAATCTACATCAAACCCCAGTGAAATTAACAGTATTAATCTCCTTAAATACAGCAGGGAAACATTACAAATTCACCTTGCTGTACATCCTCAGGCAAATGTGGCACCAGCTCAGAGTGACCGATTTTTTTTTTTTTTCCTGATGACTGAAATTGTGAATCCTATTAAAAAAATTAAATTCTAAACCTTGACATTCAGTCAGAGAGATGCAGGTTTTACAGGCCTTGGACTATACTGGAGCCTGATGCTATAAGCACGTTGAATCAAGCTCCATGGCTTCCTTCATGCATTTAAGTGAGGTGAAAGGAAAATTTGAGCATTTATAAAGAATCTGGGGGTGTTGGGGGGCTGCTAGTCCTGCCATGGATGAAGGCTGTCTCTGTGCAGGTAGATCAACTTTGAACACTAGGGAACTGAGCAGAAGGGGAAAGGAGAAGAGATTTAGAGGGAGAGTGCAAGAAAACAGCAAAGAGGAGCAGTAAATCTGTCCTTACTGTAATAGTCTTTCCACCACAGCCTTCTGGTGAGCAGCCTCCTCAGGGCTCAAGTTTTCCAGCTCCTTCATTATTGGAGGGGTAAATTCCTCCCCGTCATCGGAGGTTTCATCTTCCGATAACCTGGACTCCCCGATGCCGTTGGGGAGGTTGGGGATGTCGGGACAGGGCTCCCCTTTCTCTGTCTGCAGGGCATTGATGGCGCGCTGACTTTCACTCTGGAGCCCGTAGGGTTCCACCTCGCTCAGCGCCTTGATCAGGGTCTCCTTGGTCAGCCCCGACTCCAGCAGTGCTCCCAGCAGCTCCACTTGGAGATGGCTCAGCTTCGACACCATGGTCTTCAGCCTGGTGCCTCTTGGATTTTGGGTTATCCTGCTTCCAGCTTCCCTACACCATGTTCCTGAGGTAACACGCCCGACTGTCAGGAGAGTGGGCACAGCGCAGCCTCCCGCCTTTGCGCCCCCCCAAAAAAAACAAAATACAAAATTGAGCCACTTCAGACCCCCCACGACTGTCCTGAGCCAGTGCTGATAAAGGGACCCTTGGCTATCTGTTTACATTGGAGCAATGTAAATTCTCCAAGGTTCATATTTATCTGTGTGCTTAGCAAGTTACTGAACTTTGGACTTCAGCACCCGCCGCAGCAGTTCACAAAGTGCAGAGGGAGAGAAAGCAGGGGGAGGGGGAAAGGGAGGGAAGCAGGCGAGGAAAATGAAGGATAGGAGGTCTGCAGCATGGAAAAGTGAGCTATGGAAAGAAAACCAGGAAGATGGAAAGGCATGGCTTTCTTCTGGCCCCAGTAGTTTTGGAGAAGGAAGAAGGTGGAGTGCCCAGAAGGAAGAGCCGCGTTGGGCTGCGCGTGGTTCAGGAGAAGGTGCTGCTGTTGGAATATCGCAGAGCCCGCTCGGAGCTCTGGCAGTGGTGAAGTTCAGCCAGTCTGAGCCCTTTGGGCTGAGAGAAAGCCACACTGGCAGCTTCCCTGGCCTTTGTGCCACCCCCAGCAGACGAGTGTGACCGTGGGGTCTATGTGAACGTTCCCAAGACTCACAGGACGTTCTGGAGCTCCAGCTGAATTCTGTGGCAGAGCATCGAGTCTTAAGTGACTTTTTCACTCTGGTTTTGGCTTGCTGGGTATCTTGATATGCAGACACTAGTACCTTCATTTTAACTTGCTATGTTTATTGCTTAATTGATGAGCAAGAGGAGTGTTCCCACATAATTCGGGGGATTTCAGGCCTTGCCCCTCTGAGCCTGTGATTGAAGGATGTGATAAGGAATAGCCCTGGGTGTTGGTTCATGCTCAAAATCCCTGTCCTATCATCAACTGCCCTCTGCTTCTGATGAGTGCTCTGGGCAGGCTTGTGGTTCCCATTTATCATCTTCCTCCATCCCCTCTTGATACCAGTCCTGCTCTGAGGTTCTGCTCCCACCTATTGGGTGACTTCCTAAAACACGATCCCTGGCTCAGCTGGAGTCACTTAATGCAGTTCTCCAGTTCTGCAGCTCTCTTCTTATGACTACATTGTCTTTTCTGGTCTGAAATGATATGAATGAATCTATCTACTTTGAGTGGCTAAATTAGGGAATAACTTGGTGTGCACACGTGGCCTCGATGCAGGAGTGTCTCATGAGAGTGATTCCTTGGAGGATTTAAAGGTGTTGTCTCAATGGAGGCTTCCCGGGGGCAGCTGCCTGTGTCTACACACTCCCATCAAACCTAAGCTTACAGGAGCCTGGTACAGCTGTCCCCAAACTGGGTAATGGCCCAAGACAATGCCACAGAGGACCTTGTCCCCTGTTTTCCCTTTGTGGGCACCGTCACCCGTGCTTTCCAGGCTCCTGAGTCAGCAGGAGCAGCACAGGACCCTCCTCCCTCCAGGCACAGCCCGCTGGGGTGGGACTGGTGTAACTGTTGGCTTTTATTTCAGACATGGTCTGCACCCAGAGCACCACGTGGCCTCCCTGCAGGGCGTTAACAAAGCTCAGATGGACACAGAAGACTTTCTTTGTGTGGCTAAAGAGATGTAACAGTTCGGAGTCCACATAAAAACATGTAATGTAAGAAATTTTCACGTGAGCATTAATGTAAAAAGACATGTTTAGCTTCTAAATATTTTATTTTTGGTCACGCTCTCAACAGGGAAGAAATGAATGGTGAGCTTGGCACTGTCCTATCAATGTTTTGACACGTTTCCATGCATTTCATTTGTTATCTTGTTTCCCTTTATTCCTCCCCCCTGCCCCTGCCAGACATGCCAACAATTACTGGCTGATAACTGTAATTGTCAATTCTAATTACCGTGTCCTACCATGACATTATAGTTTCTGCATGATCTGTCCTTATAATTCAAGGACTTTGCAAACAGAGACAACAGATTGTGGAGCTCTTGCAATATGTGACAGAGGAGACACTGTCACACTGTGTTACTTATTTCTGCCTCTCTTTGGCATGGTGATTTCTTTTACCTAAACTAAGATGGGAAAATATTAGCAGTGTTCTGTTTAAAAGATTGCCCAATCTATATTCTGTAAGTATATAAACCTGTTGAATGCTGGAGGGGAAATGGGGACACAGACCATTAAGTTTAAACAAAGAACAGCAATATTTGTCAGTGGAAGTTGTAAAGAGAAGAAAGCACAGCAACAAATTATCTGTCTATATTGTGTGGTTTCAAGGATTCCTTATACACACAGAAGTCCTGATGCTGCTGCTTCTGCTTGCCTTGGAGACCTTCAGCTGCAGAGGCTTTTTTTTGAAACCAGTGAACTTTGAAGTCTATAAACCCAGAAGTGAACATCTGTTTTTATGCTGGGACCTCACTGAACGCTACAACTGGATGCCACGTGGAGAACTGAATATGGAAACCTTTCAAATACTAAGGAGGAGGTAAATATTCTCTGTCACTTTATCCTGAAGGGCTTTTTCCCTTGGTCTGTTAGAATTGTCCATTTTAAACTGCAGGACCCTGGGGAATTAGCAAAAGAACCAGCAAACTTACCCACTTTGATCTTGCCATTGACCGGGACCTGCCAGGCTGTGCCACTGAATGGTTCAGCACTCCTTTAAGTATTTCAGATTCTTCAGTGCAGGAAAACCAGTGAGCTTTTCAGTGTTTCTTAAATGTTACAGATTTAAGGAATGGAAGGGATTCCTGCTGCAAATTAGCCAGTATCCCTATTTTACACCCTGGCACTAAGGATTGCAGTATCCTATTTCCCAGTGCTGTGATGTGCAGTTGTGAGGTGATGAGAACAGCAGAGGCCAAGGGTGGAAGCTGCAGAGCTTTTACCAGTTAGATTCTAGTTCTAGTAGTAGAGCAAGAGCTCAGTTGCAGAGTCTGGCCATAATCCAATGTTCTCCTGTAACTGAGTTGTGCTCAAGGGTTGTGCCTTGAGAATGAATATTTGAAATAAGGGGTCTCGGGTTTGCTAACCCATCCTCATCTGTTACCAGTGCTTAGGACATGTTGATTTCCTGAACTGTAGCAATTTCCCAGGCCATGGCTTGATCCTCAGGTCACTCTGATTAATGTGATCTTGCTAATGTGCAAGTGGAGACTTTTAAAAATTCAGAGACACTGAGTGAGACCTGCTTGTTTTCCTCATGTTTGCAGTATTTGGTTCTGTATTTTTTCCCCTGCAGAATGTTTTTCCTTAGGTGTAATTAATCTGGTGGTTGAGACCCCTTAAATTCAGTGTTTCTTGACAAGACATAAGCAGCTTTACAGCACTAATCTGGTCAGTTTAATAGCAAGCTCACAAACAATGTTACATTAACAAATCAGTTTGGATGCAGATTGGAAAAATATATCAGTAATCACAAGAAGTCTGATTTCTATTTTATTTTAATGGCAAGTTTAATAAAGATTATTTAAACATGTTCAACACTTTGTTTTCTCCTACTACACTTGAATATAACTCCAATGCATTTTTAAAGAATTATTTTCTTCTCCTGAAGTAGCAGACAGTGTGAAAATACAGTGACAGCTATTTTACAAAACTAGCTTCCCAGCATTCTCCAATATCCTTCTAGGCAAGGATGTCATGAGCTCCTCTAATGAAATTCTATTTTATTGGTAAATAATAGTCTGCCTTGATTAAGTGTTCCAAATTAATCCCTGCTGCCTTACATGTAATATTGAATTACTAATTAAATAGATTACTTACTAACACTGAAAACAACTGCATCAAAGTATAATGGATACACAACAGGAACATTACTCTTATATTTTACTGGTCTGTATTCTGGTTATTGCACTTGGGCAAAGCCCCAGTAAGAGACAGGAGAGTGCTGTGAACAGCATGGAGGGCAGAGCAGGCTCCCAATGCCTGGCTTCTTGTCAACACCATTTTTACCTCTGATGTTTTCATTTACTGAATAATATCTACTATTAAGTGTACATGATGAAAAATACAGTAATTTGCTGGGATAAAGCCAGTGTAATGTGGCTTCAAGGAGAATACAGAGAAGGGAAAAAACCTAAATGTATTTATGATAGAAGTGCTTCCAGAGGGAGCCTGTGTAGTTCCCTGAATAGGGTGGTAAAATTGCCATTGGCAAAAGAAACACAGAGAAATGGTTCTATTAATAATTCTTTACCATTTTAATGTTCTTCCTGCTGAGACTGCTAAATGCTTTCCTGGCCTGAATGACATTAACATAATCCCTCCTTGAAATGTGAGAGCTATTATGATAATGCTCACCCTCATTTCTGTTATTGGGGGGAAGAAAGCTACACAAGTACCAAAACTGGTGATTATTTGTGCTTTGGGAGCTCAGTCCCAAAAGGCAAACAGGAGTGTGAAAAATCTGAGAGAATTGTCATTTACATGCTGTTGTCGTGGGGTTGGATTTCAGCGATTTGTGCAAACCCCGAGTGTCCCAGCAGGAAGGACTCGCTCAAATACAGTTTTAATGTTTCAAGTATATACCCTTTTACGTTCCAATTTAGTAGTTTTTGTTGTAAGTATGTGATTGTAATTGAAAAATGTGATTTTACACAGAAGGAAGCTGGGTTTTTTCATTGGTGCCTCCTTCCACACTTGTAATAGTGCAACCAAAGCTTCCAGAGCCAAGAAGGTGCAAGGCTGCCTTTTGACTGAGACACTGGAGGAACTCCCCGGGTTTCTGCTTGCCACTGTTTGCAGGTTTCAGTTGCATTTAGAAGGACAAATATTTTACTCTTTACATTTGTTAAACTTTGGGAGTCTCACTGAAACTAAGGAAGGTGTAACGACCATTAGGAACTGGGCTGGACGCAGAGCTTGGAGTCATAGTGAGATAATGGGTTTAAATTACAGGCTCTCTCTACATATTCCTCCACCTGTATGGGGAAGCAGGACTGTCCTCCTTCCCAGTCACCCATCGGTTCCCCCCCACATTTACTCCCTGTTTTACCATCAGGATGAGGCTGGAGAGCAGGAGCAGCTCTGGAGTTGGGTTATGAAGGAGTTTCCCACTAGGTGGTAGTGAAGAGAATCCTGTCACACGTATGGTCACTGCAGTTTTAATTGTGTTCATCAAGGGTCCTACAAGCAAATAGCCCAGCATAGGTCCCAGCTGTACAGTCAGAACTGGATCTCTTGATTTTTATTTTTTTTGCCTTCCCTTTCTGCTCATTTCCATGCTATTTGTTCCTCCCAAAACCAAGCAGGGTTGACAACTCTACCTGTCATGTCCTTTCCTGAAAGGTGAAGTGTCTACATGAAGCTACTCTGGTTCTTTCCACCTCCATTAGAGCAGAATCAAGACATGGTTAGCTAAATGTCATCCTCTGACATTTAAACAACTTGGAGGTGAGGACTCTTTGTAGCCAGTACTTTCATCTGATTTTTCTCCACCACACTTGCCTCTGGGAGCTAACCTTCCAAATATAAAAATTAAAAAAAAAAAAAAGGTTTTGTTTGCTCCTGGTTTTGAAATACCTTGACAGGTCTAAGCAGAGCATCAGCCTACATCAAAGGTTCCAGACAGAACAGGTATTTTGGAAGGACTTTGTAATGTCAGAGTAAACTGTCACTGAAATTCAGAGTAAAGCTCTCTTGTAGGTCCAAAGAAAGACTGTACAAAAGATATGCTGAGGAAATTATCTGGGGAATGCAAGCAGTGCTCCAATTTGCAGTAAGAGCAGATGCTGGGTCTGCAAGGAGGAATAAATTTCTCCTGTGAATTCATCCCACTGCTATCCTGTAATGATAAAGCAAGCTTGAAAAGTCATTTAGTAGTCTAGTCACAAAGCCTGAGATGCTGAAAGAAATTGTACTTTAATTGCTCATCAGCTATAAATCATTTGTGCCAAATTAATGTGCTGGAAATTTTGCAAGACTGAGAAACTGGAAGCTACTTCAATAAGGACACAAAGCAGGGATATTGTTTCATAGATACCAATATCAGTTTAACATCCAATTCTCAGGGAAAAAAAAAATTGAGGAAGGCTCTTTAGTGCCAAGACAAGGCTGAAGCCCTTTCCCTGCAGTGATTTAAAAGGACAGAGAGGTTCTTTTTTTCCTCTTACATTTACTGTGTTATAATCAATGAAAAGGGTAGCACAGACATTCCAGACACTTGGGTTTCCACCACAGCAGGGAGGATTCCAAATTATTTGGTCATTATCTAAGTGTTCCTGTAGATTTTCCTGCTGTGCTGAGGGAGAACAAAAGCAGGGAAGTTCTCTGTTGTGCAAGTCCTACCCAGAGCCTGAGTATCTTTTACCTTTTGTGTGTATGTGGGAACTCCAGAATTTCCTCCAAAATGGACTGACTTGTCTGTGTACCCAGAGCTCCAGGTTCTGAGCATGGCTCCTCCTCTCCTTGCACCACATCCACCCAAGCTCTGTGTCCACTGAGCTGGGCACAGGGACTGTGTGTGGGGCGTAAGAGGAGGGGCAAAGATCAAATAGGGGAGGAAGTTTTGCAAGGTAGTCCAGCCTGAGCTGGATGAGAGGGAATGTTAGCATTCCTCCCGTCCTTCCAGCACACCCAGCTGCCAGGACTGACCCCAGCAGGGAGTCCATGAGCTGGCCAGTCACAGTACTTGGAGTGTTTCCACCTCACAGCTGATAAATCCGATTCTCAAACAGATGTTGGTAAGTGGGTAAAGTGCTGATTATGTCAGGAGCACTAAGGTCATCCCTGTCCACAAGGCCAAAGGGCCGTGAAAATCAGAGGATTTGGATGCTGAAGTGACACAACCCAAATCACTTGTTTTCCAAGCACAAAATACAGGGGGAGAAGCCCTCAGAGTCCAGCACCATCTCAATGAGAGCACTGTTTAACTAGGACAGAAGAATCCCAGGCATCACCTCCACCAAGACCAAGAGAACCTGTGTTGCACATGCAGCATCCTCCTGCTGCTGCATCCCAGAACTTCAGGGGGCTGCAACATGTTGCAGTTTCCTCTGCATTGATGCAGGAGCTGAGCTAGCAAGGATGAAGGGATCCACCCAGGACTACACAGCAGCTGCTGACAGAACAGAGGTGAAATGAGATATTCTTTATTTTTAATCCTCTGTCATGACCACACAGCCCACTAAGATTTTTCCATTTAAGAGAATAAATTAGATGGACAGAATGAAATTAATTTATTCAATCCACTAACAGAAATAAACTACAGTGGGCTCCAAATTGCATCTGGCATCCATGCAGGTGCAATGAGAATGTCCCAATATCCCATTAATTCTCTGAAGATTGTAGGAAAATTCTCTTAAAGCATAGAATTTCTCCATACTTTTTTTTTTTTAAACAAATGCCTATTTTTACCAGGCATTGTTCTTCTATTTATATTCCATGCAGTTACGTCATGTCCAACTGTATGTTCAAACTGGCTCTTGTCCCTCCCACGCTGGAAGGAACAATGAATGGGAATGCACAGCTGGACTGGGACAACTGATCCAAACTCCACAAAGCCCCACTCGCACAAACTGCTGCAAGTGAACTCCCAGGAGGTGGGAGCAGAACACACCACTTCTGCATTTGGCAGAAACAAGGAGGGACGGAGGGTTCGGCAGCACAAACCAGGGAGGGGAGAAAGATCAGTGTAAATGTAGCAGTTCCCCTGCCTGGGAAGTCCTGCCTGGGACTTGTGCAGGGTTTGATACAGGGCTGGTGATAACACAGAGCATGTAATTTTTATTTGTTCAAAGCACATGGAACGTTATTTTCCTTCCTTAAAAACCCACTTCGAGCATCTCATCCTACCGATTTTACTTGGTTTCCAAGATCACAAATTCAAAACCACGGCAATCTCCAGAAATACCTGTGAATTTAATAAATTGAACCGCCGGCGTGTATGAACTACCTTACCTGAATGGTGCATTTACAACCTCACCCTCCTTCAGAGGAGCCCCCCAAACCCCTTGGGGGGTCACGGGCTCCTGCGGGATGCGGGAATGGGGCGGGAGGAGCCCGGTACCCCGAGCGGAGCGGGGTCACCCCCGGCCACCGGGACGGAGCCGAGACAGCCCCGCCAGCCCGGGGGAGCTGACCCTGGGCCGGGGGGCGCGGGGAGCAGCTTCTCCGGTGCCCGCTGCGGGAAAGGAGACGCCGGCTCGGGAGTAACCGCG
>NW_021940671.1:1183838-1269998 GCF_001715985.3 Manacus vitellinus
GTACAGGAAATAGAACGAGGAGGAAGAGACCAGTTCCTGTGGGAAGACATGAAGTGTAGCAAATGAGAGGGCATTTTTTTTCGATGTCCTGACACTGTCTTGGGCCTAGCTGGCACTGGATCAGAGAGACGGGGTGCAGCTTCTTCGTATAATTCTTGGGGTTTTGTGCTGTCATGGATAACAACCAGAATATCTCAAGTAATTTACCTGTGTATCAGCTCTATTGACCTGACCACTGCAGCAATTTGTGATACTCACCCTGCATTTTAAATCTAGTGATATCATCCAGAGGTGTTTCTTAGATTTATTGGGAAAAAAAGGAGTTAAATCACAGCTTTTGACCTTGGTGTGTGCTGCATGTGGAGAAGTAATACTCCTATCTGAATGGTCCTGGAAATCTTTCCCATTACTTTTTCAAAACTTGGAACCCAATGGAGATTTCTGTTCTGCCACATGTTGAGACTTTGGCAAACCCCTTCTTCTCTCTTATGTCACTTCTCTGTCAAGAACCAATATTTGCACTAGTCTTCTGCCTTTTAGATGTTGTTATTTTGTGTCACAAGCCCAATTCAGGCAGTGGTGTGCTCTGCTTTAAAACAGCAGCAAAAAGACAACTCTTCTGACTTACAGGATCGACTGAGTGTTGTTATGGTAAATGAACGTGGTTACAGATTTAGGCAGTTTAATGTAGTTCAATTAAATATGTCTAGTGAACTGTTGTCTTAGTGTGTTTTAATTGCAGAATGAAATAGATGCATAACTACCCTGGGATTTGTCAGCTTTCTTTAAAGAAGCCAATGGAAGGAAATGTCAGTTGTATGTTATTTTGATCGTGAACTCCTTTGCTTTTCTGAATGAGAGTCTTTGCCATGGTAATAATCTAAAGGGAAGGTTTTTAAAAGAGGCTGGGGGGAGGATTTACTCTTCTTTAGGTTGCATATTTTAGGGGAATGAAGTTGGGATTTAAGTTATTCCTCACTGTTTCCCAGGTGGGTCTCAAGAGTGGAAGTTCTTTCTTACAGTGCTGAGGTTGTAACAGAACAAGGACGTGAGGCTCAAAACACTGTAATTTTGTGTCTCTATTCACTCATGTCCTCATGTATTTGAGGTTTCTGTCACTTTGCATTGGGAGCTATGGACAGAGCAAAAATCCAGTTCCAGACTCAGGAGTGCTGCTCTCTTCCCTGTGGATGTTTCATTACTTACACTTCGAGCAACAGTCTTGCCGTGGTTTATTTTTAATTACGGTAATGCAGCTCTGCATAAAATTGGCCAGGGCTTTAGTGCTTTTAGGAAAAATGTGCCTTTAGTGACCCGAGGAGAGTGGTGCAGCAGAGCTGTGCCCAGGAGTGAGCAGGTGTCCAGTTTGGAAGTTGGCTGATCCCATCCTGTCCGTGTGCCAGACCTGGGCCTTTCTCTGTGTTGCGAAGGTGGCTCTCCAAGCACGGGTGTGCTCGTGGTGCAGTGTCCAGCTGCTGTGCACACACCTCATTTCACAGCTGGAAATACAGAATTTGGAATGAAGAAAAATCCTTTCACACCTCTGTCTTTGCATGGATGTAAATTGGTTCCTGGCCACAGTAGTGCTTCCCTTTTGTCCAGGCATGTAAGGCTTGATTACTCCTTTCTGTGCATAACTCTCAGCATGTGTTGTTGAATCATTGGAGCTTCATAAAATGATAAAGGTTTATTGTGGGTTTGACTGTTTTTACAAAATTGTCTCAGTTGTGTTAGAAATACCTTGAAAAAATGGACTTGCCAGCTGTAATTACTGGGCATTGGCAAACACACAAAACAGGGCTTTTCTCAGTGACTGACATCTCGTTAATTATGTTGTTTTGAAGAGATGAGAACTAATTCTCATTTTTCTGTATTTATTGTTTTGTTAAATATAAATCTGAGATTTTAAGGTAGGTTTATATTTTTCTTTTAATTACCAAGTGGAACTGATTGCAATCACTTTCTTTTATTAAGATATTTTAAGAAGGAAACCTACACTTTTTCCCCATCTCTTTCATAGTTTTAAATACAGTTTGTCACTGTTCTTGTAAGTTATTTCTTCCAACAACTTCTTTTTTTCTTCAGTAATGCCCACACCTATAACCATATGTAGTTTTATTTAGTTGTTTTTGAATGTCTTAAATAGTCTTGCTGAGCCAGTATTTCAGATAGAGGTGTGTTATCTTTGAAAGGAGTCTCTACTGAAAATTTTGCGGGAGAAAATGAATACTGTCATCCTGGAAAAACTAATTTTAATGTGAAATGTGGGATAAGTGCCAGATGGAAATGCTCTTTCAAAGGGTATGCACTTTTTTTTTAAAAAATGCTTGTCAGTAGTGAGTAGAGAAACTTTCTTTGTCAAGTTCCTGCAGTGATGGAAGGAAGGGAGAGCTGTGTCTGATCCCGCTGTTACTCAGATCCACAAGCACTGCTGCATCAGAAAGGTGTTCATGATTTTCTGCATTAAGTGGGAGCTGAAATGAATTCCCTACCAGTGGAATGGACTGTGAGAGGAAAGAGGTTGTGGAATACCCGTTTTCCCCTCGCTTCCTGTCTGTATTCCAGCAAGGAAATGGGACTGGGTAGTGACAAAAGTTCCTGTGGCAGCAGAGGGGGGAATAAATATGGGAAGAGCTGTTTGCCCATCACCCATGTGTACTGATGTGTGTAAGGGATTAATAAATACCAAGAAATTTATCTGCAGGCACTGAGCTTTTGGAAGTGTTACAGCAGATGGGCAGCAGGACTTGGATTGTTACTTCGTGAAATATTTGGTCTTTCCTCAATTTCTAGCACTTTGTGGTGAAATTTTTGTGCTGGAGCCTGTTGAGAGGGCACAGCAGTGTTCATATCTTGTTTATCTTCAGTTAGTAGGTGTTCAGTGTTTTTCAAGGCCTGATGTAACACCCCCTCCCTTTTTACTGTTGCCCAGTCTGGCAATAGAGATTGCTTTGTTCTTTTTTTTGCCCTTTGAATGCACAAAAGATTTTCACAGCTTCCTTCATTCGTGAAGAGGGAAGGAGAAGGAGATTTCTACACCAAAACTGAATGCATTTTTATTATTTCCTTTTGCAGAGTGTTGTCTAAGAGCAATATGGATTGCAGCGTGTGCGTGTCCTGTCAGGGTGATGATTAGGAGATGGACTGGGAGGGTGAGCTAAGAAAAAAAAGGAAGGCACTGTATTGAGTCACTGATCTTAAAAACAACTGAACTCCCTCTTAAATGTTATAATCAGTACAATGATTCTTGTATTACCCATCAAATGTTTCATGAGAGAAATGGTGATATATTTAGAAGCTCCTCTACGTAATGCAAAGGGCGTGGAAATTAAATCTAATGATGTGTCAGAGTAATCAATAAAGCTACTGGGTTTTGGAATAAGTGTAAATGTACAATGCTGTCTTTGCTCCTGGGAGAATTCAAATCAGTTGCTGTTAGAAGTCTTGCTGGATTCAGAGGTCTGAGAATTTGCTTTCATTGCAATTAGGCATTTAACATGCTGCTGCCATGAATTAAAATGCAGTCTCTTCCAGAAGACCGAGGTGGTGCTTTTAAGTCTTAGTTGGCTGGATTAGATGTGTATGTGGGAGGGCAGGGAGTAAGAGGAGCTACAGCTTGTTGACAGAACTTGTCAAACACTAGTGAAATAATTTTTTGCATTCAAGATTTTTTACTTGTTTGTTCAGTTTAGGTTGGGCCACCTTTAGTGACTACTGAAGGTGCTTTGAGGATGGGAGGCAGTTTACAACAGAAAGCAAATCATTCACCTGGCTTTTAAAATACTGCACTTCATAGGCAACAGATTGCAAAGCACACAGATGAGATTCTGTTGTGCTGCTGTCAAAAATCTGTCGTGAAATCTTGGCATACAAACCTGGGGTTTGGCCTTTAATCTCCCATTTTTCGGGAACTGAAATTACGGCCACATTCCATTTTAACGATTGTTAGGAGCCTCCTGAGAACAAGGATGTCATTGTATGAATGTGCCTGAGTGTCTGGCATCAGAAAAGTGACTTAAACCTGGGTAAATTTGCAAGTGTCACGTTTGTGGTTCATGTTTGTCTTTCAGTACCGGTCTCACTTGAGTTGTTTGTTATCCTCCCTGGAGCTTTTGCTGTCTCAGGCTGTGTGTGCTGCAGACGGGGCACTGTCTACAGCACTGGGCTGGAAGACAAATAAAGCAAAGAGCATGGGATTAGGTGGAGTTTACAGTTACTTGAATGTACATGTGTATAATGACTCTGATTAACAGAAGGGAAAAAAAAATCTCTCTTCAGTGCAAAGCCTGTATTTACTAATACATTAATAATTCTTTAAGAAAATGTTAAAGCGAAGAACATAAATCAACGTTCTCTTGGTGCTGGTGTGCAGTACCTATTTTGATTAAGATTTGTGTCAGTTCTGCCTTCAGCCTTTTCGGGGTATTGTGGCAGCAGAAGTTAATGGTTCCTTGCTTTTTACCCAGTGACTGGAGCACTTGGTCAGGATGTAGGAGATCAGTTCCATCCCCCGGGGTTTCCGGCCTTGCATCTCTCACCTTCCAGGGGAGTGTTCTCATCACCAAACTATGTGTTGTTCAGAGGGTGAGCTTTGTGTATCCATTTCAATCTGTTTTACTTCATATAGGATACTGTAAATATTTGCTGGGCCAGGAAGCAGGCGAGCCTTTGTGCCCGGGATTGTCAGGGACCTGGACTCCACTTCCTGCCTCCATAAAAACTGTGGGAGCCTGAAGGGTCTGTGAGTCTGTGTATTCTGTGGGGGTAGTTCAGGCTGCTTTTCTGGAGATGGAAGGTTGAATTTCCACAAACAGATGATCAGTGTGTGATTTCCTGTGTCACAGGTAATTGAGCTGTTAGGTGTGTGGATCTGCCATTGTTCTTGTGGTTTGTGTGAGGTTTGATGGACCTGAGAGTACCTCCTTCTTCTCCTGGAGGGTAAGATCCAATAAAGAAATGGCAATTTTGTGCAGTTTGGGATTTTGGTATGAGTTAAACAACCTGATGCTGTTGGAATTTGAGGGGTTGTGTGGGGACCACCAGACAAATTAATTGAGGATTTGAAGTTCTTCTGAGATAAGTTGTGTTGTGGTGAATACCACAATTTTTGACTCTAGATTCAGTTGTTGAAAGCTCTGTCAATAATCATTTGTCACTGAAGCACAATGCCAGAAAATGGATATTTATGAAACCTTCCTACAAGAAGTACTTTGAAATATGTGTCATGCTTTTTAAAATGCAGTGATTTTGATTTCCTAAAATTTGAAAGAAGAGCAGAACAGACTCTGGTCTTCTTTAGTATCTCAACTATTTTATTTCATTATTTGGTTAGTGTGATGTGTCAACACCTGTGGCATAGGGGCCACTGTCCTTATTGCCCTTTGACATTTTATGATGACTCTAAGCACTGTAATACACTCTAAAAGCAAATAATTGACAAAAGTAATTTAGTCAAACAGTGTGATTTAATTCCGGTGACATGAGTAAAGTTTCCAGGAAGAACCAAGGCCGAAATTGGTAGAAAAAACTAATTGTGCACATTTTCTTTTTGGTGCTGCATTGCTTTAGTGTCATCTGATTAGAATTATAATTTGAAACAGTTCAGCCGGTGATGGGTGTTGAGTGGAGTGAAGCACGAGCTGGCAGGATCCAGGCAATCAGACCCACTGTGAAAGGTGATGATTTAATAAGATTAATGGAGCATATGTGTCATTGCAACACTTGCTGATCCCCTTTCTCTCTAATTCTTCCAAGGATGCTAATGGTGATGATTGCTCCTTCTATGTCTTTTGGTGTCTGTGCCTGAAATACTCTGCTCTGCCAGACCAGGGTTCTCCCTTCTTTTGCATCCCAGCAGGAACTCGGCTCTCAGGATACATTAAGTGCCTCTCTGTCCCCTGGATCCCCCATGATGACATTGTCCCAGAGCTCATTAATTGCGTGGCTGTGGTGCTGTCATCTTCAGTATTAGATTCTGTTGAGTATTTCTTTTCAGGGCCAGATCTGAGCCTCAGGTCCCAGATTCCCTTGGAGAGCCTCCATATCTGTGTGTCACATTAAGTGGTATCATATAGACAGGGCAGTCAGAAAGAATGTTCTGGATTTTTGGGAGGATACTGTGTAACTGATAACTAACCATTTAAACCAGAACATTTGAACATTGTTAAATATCCTACAGCAACAAGGAGTCAGAATAATAAATCCATGAAATGAGAGTGTCCTTGCACTCACTTGTGTTGGGTGCAAGGATTAAGTGTGTTTTTTTTTCTTTCAGAATGTCAGAAAGGAGGTTCTTTAAAATCATCCCAGCCAGTGTCCTGAAGTAGAGGAGAATGCACTCAGAAAATTATTCTCTACTGCACGATGTTGTGTTTAAGATGCCTCCCTTTTTACTGAAGTTGCCCATGTAGAGCTGGAGAGATAAAATCGTATCTCTCAGTTTATATATGGCAGTGTTTTCCCTGCCCAGCGGAATCCAAAAGGAAAATGACCCTGTTTGACTCTCATTTCTTCTCTCCTTCCTTCTGTGTCTCTCAGGTCTGGCTGCTTTCCCTTTACTTCCTGTAGCTGGTTCATAGACTTTTGACCCAGGAAAGTCTTTTCCCATGCAGTGGGCCTGTAGCTGAAGGCTGTGAAATGATTCCCTTCCATTTTTATGCCACAGCCTGGTTCCTACAGGAGCCTCCACAGCAGAGGGGGAAGCAGGAGGAGTCACAGGGAGTTCCACCCTCTGTTCACACACACAGTCTTTAACTTTAGGCATGAGCTGGCAAGCTCACCTGCAGGAATAGGCTCAAATCCAGATTAATCTTCAGTTCATCTGCTAAAAGAAAAAAAAAAGAGTTCTGTGCAGCATTAACTACTGGCTTTTAAAGCCCAGCACCCTCCAGTCCTCTTAGTTCTACCCAGGCTGTGCTTCTGGGCTGACCACTTTCTGTCTCAAGAGTCCAGCTGCTTTGTTCCTGTGAACTCTGCTGGGTTTGGACAGAAGTGTCTCCAAAAAGTCCTTTTGTTCATCACATAACTAGACAGAAGATAACTTCTAGTAAATTTGCAATGATACACAATTTTAAGTATATTTCAAGTCTTTCAGAGGTTTACAGAGATCAATAACAATGTTAAGAATTGGGAGTGTTTCACTGAATCATGGAAGTCTGGGAACTCTGCTTACAGCATTTTCTCATGTCAGTAGTACTGCAAATAGAGCAAAACCACTGCAGACATGGATTCATGGGGCAGTGTGAGTTCAGGTGGTACAAAAAAATCAAGTGATCTCAGCATGTAGATTGGTGCACCTTTCTGTACAGCAGTTATGCACAGACAGTTTTGCAGGGGGTTCTCTGCATGGGTCAAGCAAGTAGCAAATGTATATCTACAGGATTTATTTTAATTTCAGTAGTCACTTGGAATAATAAGTTCAGCTTACTCCACTTGTGATACACAGCTTGAACAAGAACCAGAATTACAAAATGTTTGAGCTCTGCAGGGCAGAGGTGAACCCAACAGCTGAATTACAGCTCTGCTCAGTGTTACTTTTGGTGTCTGTGGCTCTTGGCCATCTGACATCCCTTCTTCTGTTGGATAGGTTTAAAACTTGATTTAAATTTAGTTGGAAGTTTTTGCAGTGGGTAGAAATTCAACAATGAATTCTGGATAATCATTGTAATTAGGATCAACCAGCTGTTGGTACAGATACATTGAATGTATAAGACCAAGGCTCAGTGATAAGTTGTTCTACAAAGGCATGTTTTTACTGGTGTGAATGTACTACTTTCAAGGTTACAGTTGTGATTTCTCTCACCATCATCTGTGTCAGACCCATTTGGCAAGATAAAATAGGTGTAGGTGGCTTTGACTTATTTAGTCAATGGGAAGTCCCTTTTCCAGGGGAGTGTTAGCTAAAGGTGAGGTTGGTGAAATAGCAGGTGGCAAAGGGAGCAAACAGAGCTGGATGATATGGATTTCTGCAGCCTGTACTGCACACTGGTGAGGTGAGGTGTGTCTGTGTCTTGCTTTCTGGGTTTGATGGTACAAGGTCATTCTGGTCCGTTTTAGAAGTTCAGATTGATGGTCTGTGTGCTGGAGGAAAGATTATCTGCTCTCTGAACTCTCCTTGAGGTGGCTGATCCTGTACCTTCACTGGAATAGCTGCTCCAAGAAGTTACCACAAAGGGCTAAAAGCTCTCATGGGGAACATTATGATCTCTGCAGGGTTTTGAAGATGAAGAGTAGAATCTAATTAAGCTTTATGTTGAAAATAGTTTAAAGAGTGCTTTTTTATTCCTCATGAAAAAAGAAACTTTAAAGCTAAATAGCAAAGAGTTGGGGCTTTTTTTTTTTTTAATTTTCTGCTAACTTGACTGCTTCTAAAGCAGATGCAGCTGTAAGCATTTACAGATGGTACAGAACAGAAAGAACCTCTTTATCATACTTAAGTGCCTTAGAAGAACCCCGATGTTAGTTTTCCAGCTCGCTACCTTTCTCTTTATTTTTTTATGTTTTTGCAGATGGAACATAAAAAAGAGCTACCTTAAAGCTAAATCAAAAGATGAAAAAAGTCTGTCATAAACCAGAAATACTTCTCTGCAGGGGGCCTATACTGGAAAAAGTTTCTTAAAATTCCCAAAGCGCCCTCTCTAAAGAATGTTCCTACTTCTTGTTGTCACAGAGCTTTTTAGCTATTTGGGCAAGAGTTTGTTAAAAACAGTGTCCATCTGTTCTGCTGTCTGTTTTTTGCTCCTGGCCCTGGCCCAGCTACCCTAAGGCTGATGCTCAGGTGTGTTAAAGGTCTGTGTTTCCCTTGCACACAGGTTGTAAGGAGAGATGAGGCCCTGCCAGTCTGATCTGCATGTGCTTTGTTCGTCTGGGAAGTGACCACGTTTGGTGCTGTCAAGACATTTTTTTTTCTGAGTTTGCCCTCTCTTAGTTGGAGGTGGCAAAAGCAGGGGGCCTGTTGGGATGGTCTGTATTGTGTTTTTGTGGCAGCTGAATCCCCTGTTCACGTGGTGCAGTTGTGAGTAGTCGTGTTCATGTCAGGAGCTCACCAGCCATCATCTGACAACATTAATTTGTCTTAATACAGGCCCGGCACGATGAAAGCTGCTTAAATCTGGCCAGACAGACTGGCTGCTCCATAGCTTTGACTCATCCAGGAATGCACTTCCAACGCTGTCACTGAAGATTCATAGTTGCTGCTGATGGTGTTTAATCGTTCTTTTATGGAATTTTTACAGAATAGTGTTTAATTCTACCCAGGCACATCATGATGGGGTTTATGATCCTGTACTGTGTGGGTGAATCAACTCATCAATAGCACCCAGAGCTGCTCTCTCTGTATGACAAGGTCATAGTGGCCAATTTGACTTTGGTTCTGGCTTGTTGATTGTAAGGCCTGATGGTTAAATGCTTTGATTAAACTGTTAGTTGTGAGTTTTATTTTTTGATCTGACTTCTGAATACATTGCTAAAAAGAGTTTGGATTTCTAAGCATGTAATCAATAAATACCAGCTTAAGTGTCAGAGGTATGAGGTGTGGTTTTGGTTTGGTTTTTTAAGTCAACAGTAGAGTCAATATAGGTGAGATAACATCCTCTTTTCTGACTTCTGTGATAAAATTGAACAACCTTTTTCTTATTAGAGAGCTCACTATATTCTGATATCTTTAAAAATTATTAGAGAATATCAAGGTATTCCTTATATTTGTAAGTTAAGTACAGGAATTGCTGTGGAAGTTAAACCTCAAAATATGAAAAAATATTTTTATATTGGGATGGAAAACTGTGTTTTGTCTAGGAATCAATGCAGCATTGAGATCAATATCCTCCACACCTGAGAGGGCCCCAGAGTGTCTTTATACATTAAGTCTTGGGTGAGTGTTCATCCATAGGTTTGGGCAACTGCATTTTTGAATCTGTGTAAACTGCAAAGTGATGATCCCTGGCTGCTGGGGAGATAGAGCCCTGGGTCTTTGCTAGGGTGTCTTCCTGGGACCTATTCTAGCATTTAATTTAATTCATTCTTCCCAGTAGTGCCTGCATATTAAGCTTTTCTGTAGCATTCATTGCCAAAACCGCCTGTATCTCCCAGATAAACCAGTTGTACGGTTCTAGTACAAGTACTCTTGCACTTTCTCACTCTGAGCCACTGGTTTTGCTTCAATTGTTACATTTCCTTTATAAGGAGACAGTGACTTACCAAGGAGGTGGGATTTGCAGCATGTTCTGCTGTCAGAGTTCTGCTCTGCGTGAGCAGCTCTTTCACTTACAGAAAGAAACCTTATGAATGTGAATAAACCCTTCTTCTGTTAGTCCTTCACTACAGTGAGTATTGTACTCCAGACAGTTACAACAGGGTTAGTGGAAGAATGTCTCTGTTGCTGGGTGTAGGTGTGTTGGCAGTGACCAAGTCCAGAACTGGGCACAGATTTTGTGGTGGTCAGGGACAGTTTGCTCTCCTGGGGTGAAGCTTTGATTAGAACCTTGGGATGACCCTGCAAGACAAGGAGCCAGGGCTACAGTGACAACCTGGGGATAAAGGATGGAGCTGACCACAAGGGAAAGAAGTTAAGCAGGAATATGCACAGAATGTTTTTAGGTAATACTTTGAGAGGAGGTTAGACCACTCAAGATGAACTCTCCAGTATAACCTATGTGTCCTGAGTGAAACTGTATACCTGGGAGAGGATCAGCTACTTCTGGTTTTGGCTTCTGGATGAGATCAAATATAGCATCAAGCAGTGGTATTCCTCTGTGTGCTTGTTAGGAAACCTGCTGTATTTTTTGTGTGTTCCTCTCTGTGTTGCTTCAGATGGAGATACGGACTTCGGTCTGAATTTTTTTGATTTAGTCTGTTGCTGTTCTCTCTGCATCCCATAAGATTCCAGATTTGTTAAGATTTATTGTCTTAAATATTTAAGTAGTTGTTTTGCACAGTGTGTTGTTTCCTGTCCAGGCAAAGCTGCCAGAATGATGACACATTTGTCTTGCAGTGCTTTACAATAAGATGTTCAAGGTGAAGTCGTTCACTGGGTCCTCAGAGGCGTCACAGCCTGTCCCGTCTCTCACGCTGGATTATTGCTGTGTCTCAGCTGCCCACTCAGCTCTTGGTGCAGCAAACAGAGCAGTGACTGCAGCTCCCCCAGCTCAGACACCTTGGCAGGTGTCAGACGGACACGCTGTCTGACCACCGTGGCTGTGAAAAAGCTGTGCTGGCCTGAGGGACGGTCTGAGCGCTTTGCAGGAATGCTCAGGCCAAAAGACGTTCAGGAATTTCCCTGCATATCCTGGGAGTTGTCTCTTTCTGCCACATAATTAATGTGTTTTCTTTTGTCATTGTCCTTTTTTGACTTCTTACTGGCACCATGACAACCCTAATATCTGCCTGTGATGGAATGTTGATAATAAATATGCCCAGGATGATGGGCCTTGGCTCAGTTGCACTTTAGATGAACTTTTAGCCCTGGATCTGCAGCGGATTCTGACTCCTGGGGAATGTGGTTGTAAGAGGAGCAAGAGGAGGAAGGTGGAGTTGAGCAATTAATTGTATAGAGTATTTATCTCAAATGACCTTATTCAGAAAAATGCCTTTTCTTGACTTGGATGACTGACAGCATCTGGGATGAGGCTGAATTGCATTACTAGAAGACAAGGCTGTGTTTTCTTACATTAAAGACTCAATTGTCTGGAACCTTGTTCACATACATTATTGCTCCAGTTCTGCAAAACACTAATATAGTTTCTTTTTGTTATGGTAAAGTGTGAAAATTTGTTATCCTTTGTTGCTAAGAATGGCCTTGAATTCACTGTTTGTAGTTAAACTGTTGGGAGGTTTTCCTAACGGAATTTTTCAGTGCTGTAAGGAAACTTACTGTTGAATATCCTGTATCTTGATAGTGCAGAGGAAATGGATAGCTTTGGAAGAGCAGGATTCTAGGACTCCATGACAATCTGTTAATAGAGCCTATATTAATTTGGAATGGCTGCAGTGCCATAATATTTCAAAATTTGTTGAAGCGAGATAACAAAATCTCCTGACCCCTCTAGACACTGAATAATGCCCCAAGTCATCTGAAGAGATCCAACTTATCCTCTATTTCTGTGGCTGTTAATTCTTTTATTGGCAATTTACACAGAGAGAGGAACAAAGGAAATAATTTAAAAATAGTTGTCGAAATGATATGAATTCACAGATCTTAGCAAGTATGGTGCCTTATCAGGGGTGGGATGTCCTGTAGGTTTTCCATGCTAGCTTTTCAACACTGTAAAAGCACGTAAGTATTTAGATTTTCTTAAAGTTGTGGACACCTAAGGAGAGTAACTTTGCAAAATGCCCAAGGAATAGAAATTCACAGTGCTCTTATTTTGGAAACAAAAGTTTCTTTGAGTCGTATCTATTTTGTAACTAAAAGCATCTTGGATAAATAATATGTTGAGATATTTTTAGAAATCAACATCGAGTGGATGTTTTCTTCATCATGAGGGAGGTCCTCAGTTAAATTTTTAGCATGTTGTAACTAGGCTTTTTTTTTTTAAATCTGGTGCTTTTAAACTTAGAGACCCCACGCACACATTTTTGATGCAAATGTGGAACATAAGGCCAAATGGTAATAAAGATCCTGCACAACTCTGTAATGCCATTTGCAATTTTCATCACTAAAGTCATTTTCCTTCCAGTTGTTTTATGATGATATAAATGTACCAGAGCTTGCTCATGATTTTGCAATAAGAGAATTTACTAAGCTGAGCTGGGTCCTTCTCTTTCCGAGAGGAAAGAACCCATGAACGTGAAGATGTGCTGGGTAAGGTTCAAGGAGTGTGTTATTCTCTTTCCTGTGTGGTCATGGGGTTGTTCTCAGTTCCTCCTCAGGTGCTGCTGTGGTTTAGATCAGCAGCAGACCCTCCCTGCTACCAGCCAAGCTCTGCTTTCCCTGCTGGACAGTTACAGACACTCTCCTAAGCAGACAAGGTGAACAGAACAGCTGAGAAACCCTTTATGTAGCTGTGTCAGTTGGATTTAAGATCCATGTTGTTTTCATGACATCAAGAGAGAACTGGAAGTCCAGAATCCCAGCAGAGTTCAGTGCCAGGGTCATCAGTCACCTGCTTTGCTTATTAACAAGGGCTGGGTTCTGTACCAGGTGTGGTTTCCACATTGGACATGTTCCATCTCTGCACTCCACGTGGGAGTTGTGAGCTGCGTATGCTGCGGTGGAAGAGCTGCTATACTGGGGGCATTTGCTTGGGCTGTTTGTTTGTTTCAGGAATTCATAATTGTTTAACCTCTGGAAAGAAAATAATTTCTGCTGATGGCTTATGCTGTGGCATCAGAACTCAGTAATCAAGTGCTACAGTCACTGCTGTTTTGCTCCAACTTTCCCGTGACAACCATCTGAGCGTTGTTGGGGACTAGCATGGATCTCCTTGGACATTCCAGGCTGAGTTGCTCACATTTCTCACAGCTCACTGTGAGGATCATCACCTTGCTCATGCAGCTGTATTGGGTTTTGTAAAGAAATATTTCACTTGTGCAATAGTCTGGGCTTGGATGTAGTAGAGATGCTTATATATTATTTGTCTTTTGCTAATAATGTCTCAGGAGGTGCATCTACAGCCAGTGTCTTGTTTGAACTTTCAGGGAAATCATCATTCTGTGCTTTGAATATCTCCCTATTACCATGGCAAATAATTCATGCTGCTAATTAGACACTGTTAGAATTGCACAGAAAGATGGGCAGGGAAGGAATACAGCCATCTCATGCTGACAATTTATTTGTCTTATAAATTTATAGAACAGTTACTGCTGAGGTAGCTCACAGTTTACAAATGAAAATATATGACCTTGTGATTCATGGTGTCTCATCTACTGCAGGTAGAAGGAAAGAGAGACATATTTCAGAGCCGTGTTTTGTCTGGTGCATATGGAGACACATGGTTGGGAGCAGCATTGTGCCCTGAACTAGATTTGTGTTCCACTGGAGAGAAATGCATTCAGAGAGACCCTTCTGTTAAGTACTGAGGCCTGAAACCAGGAAGGCCAAAAGTTCCCTAAATAACCAATGACTGGCAGTTTCACACTGGGCAGAGTTTTCTTCTCAAAACCAAAAGGAGACACTTCTGAAACGGACGGGAAACTGTTGCAAAATCTGGGAAGTGAGTAATAAATGCAGCAGACATTTTGGTGTCAGTTGGAGTTCAAAGAGAAATTAGGAGAACTAATTCAAGTATGTGTTAAACACCAGAGAAATATCAACAGTGAAGCAAACTGATGGTGTCTTTGTTGTCCACATGTAATAGTGGAGACTCCAGAACTAATAATTCTGTGGTGTGTTGTGACTGCTTATCCCAAGCCAGATATGCTACTTCTGCCTCTTTTCTTTTCCTGCTGTTAAAAGTAATATGAATTAAATTCCATGTCGTCTGAATTCTGGTGGATAATTTGTATGTTCTCTTCTGTCTTCAGAGAAAGTTATTAGTAAATCTTGCTTAATACAGAAAGATGAAAATCATCAGCCTTACCAGTGACATGGTGGTTAGTTCATGCTGCACTCTGTCTGGAACTGGGCAGTGCTGCCATTGCACACTTACTGCAGCAAATGAAATGCCTGATGTTAAAAGAGAATGGTTTTCTGGTCCACCTTCTTAATAAAATATAATGTTTTCCTTTGTGATTAGATATTTATCCTCCTTCATTCCCAGGAGAGTGGACATTGTGATTCATATTTTGTTTTGTGAAACAAGATTTCATATAGCTGACTACACCTCTGGAATCTATGTCATTCTCCCCCTAAAAGGAACTGAAAGCAAATTGGCTTTCTAAAACATGAAAGAAGCCTAGAGCAAACTCTTTGTCATCACATTCCTGGTCAAATCCAGCGTTTGCCTTCCACAGAGTTTCTAATATTTAGTAACGTCTGTGACTTCCCATGGGGTTGCTTAGGTGAACATAATAAGTGAGAGCTGCTGAAAGAGAAAAGAATGAAGACTTCATCATGGGCTAAATTGAGTGAAAACTCTTGTGGATTGCTTGCATGTTTTGTAGGTAGTTTTTCTAAAATCATACTAGTGTGAATCCCCACCTTTCTTACCTTCACAGTAGATTATTAATCAGAGAAAGAAAACAATATACAAAACTTACATAGATTAACTGTATTCTTACTTGTATACACTTCAGAAATTATGGGGTGACTATTCACATCAACTTAGTTTTAAAGTTCAGATTTAGGACTGCATAAATACCTGAAGTGAATGGAGGGACCAGGGGCCACCTGCAAACCCTGGTAGGAATGTACCCCTCTCCCTCCCCACAGGGAGCAGGGGCTGGGAAGTGCAGTGCCCTGGGCTGAGGGACTCCAATAACCTCTGTGTCCATTTGCTGCAACCATTTCACTGAACATCCCCCACACTTTTGTAGAGAGCACAGCAGCTCAGAGAGCAGGGAAAGGTTCCCATTGCCCTGCTGAGGTTCCAGCAGGTCCTGGTTGCTGCTGAGACCTTGGCTCTGACTCGCCCCAGTGCGACCTCAGCATCACAGACACCCCAGAGCCTTCAGTGTGGGTGAGCCTGGCTCCGTGTACTCAGTATTTATAGAACTACTTTGGGGTTGAAAATGTGCTTTCCAAGAGTTGTACTGTTACAGTAATTTCAGGAGAGATTAGAGGAAGACGTTTGGACAAACCAGAAGTCCTGAGTAAAAAAAAAAAATCATTTGAAGAAAAGTTCTCTCCATTTTTTCATCCAAAAATCATATCTGTCACTTTCTCGTTACATTTTTTTCCTCTTTCTCACATGAAGATGTTGCCCATCTTCGTTCATTTTACATAATATTTGCCTTTTCCTGCATTTCAGATACTTTGCTTTAGAAGTCTCATGAAATTAAAATACAGGAAACAAAACAGGCAGGAAAAATGTCTGAAACTTTGTGCTGTTGAGATTTTGTTTTTATTGTTGTTGTGCTTAATCCTGTGCAACACAAGTTGCAGTTGCTCATGAATAAAATCTTAACTTTAAATGTCCCCCAAATGCCAAACAGTAATCACATAGTATTTTAAAAACAGCTTTATGTCAGCTACATCCTCGTGGTGCTTTACTTCTTACACAAAAGTAGTTTTCAAATAAAATAGTAAGGATAATTAAATGATGTTTTTAAATTACTGGGCTTACTTTGTTCATCGTTCTGTGCCTTCAAATTCCAAACAATGTTGTGAAAGTTAAATAGCATTTTAATGTTGTTATGGACTCAAAATAGCATATATTTTTTAGGTACAGGAATCAAAGCAAAGTGACAAACTCAATGTGAATTGTGTCTAACTTTAGTAGGTGACTTAAACTAACAATCAACCAAAAATTCTAATGTTTGAGTCAGCTTTGTCATCTTGCTACTGCATTTTCCTGAGTTTAACTTCTGCTGGAGTTGGTTCTGCTGTGAGTGCTTTTGCCTGAAGGGTGCTCTGGAATTACAAGAGTGTTCCAAGGGTGAACTCAGTTATTTTTAGGAAGGTTAAACATCTGGATGTTCACTATAAAATCTTTTCCAGGAAGGCTTTTTCTTTTTTTTTTTTTCTGAGCAAGAAATATCAGCAGAAATATAAATGCAGCCCAACAGTGTGTCATCTCTGCCTTCCCAGGGCACTCTGGTATTTTCAGACTGGTCTGGTGCTTAAGGTACCCCTGGGGATTACAGGAGGATATTGGGAGGATTTAGCTCAGTAGTATTTTTGTAGGTGGCTTTGAGACTTCAAATCCAGAACAGGGATGGGACTGAGCAGAGGAATTGTTGTGGGGGACACGAGGAGTACATTTGTAATGTTTCTAAGACTCCAGGTGTTTGCACTCTGGCTGGGAAAAAAAAAAAAAAAAGATTTTTGATTGAGGTTGGTTGGTTGGAAAAAAATTGTTCTCTATCACTGTTAATGAGTTTTCTGGATTCAGAAAATAAAGAAGTGTTCCAGGTGCAATATAGGATTTGGGATAGAAAAGACCGTATGTGTGGTTCTAAGGCATTCCCATATACATTGTATGTGTACGGGGAAAAATCAATAAAAGCGTGAACTTAAGTGAATTAAATGTATTTAACTTGAATAACTTCACAGAGAGGCAGATTTCTGTTTTATGAGTTGTCTTACACCCTTAATTATACAGAATAGAGCTTTTAAAATGTATCCTGGCTGCCTCACTTGAATGACTAGATTGAAAGTCTTATGCAAATATGCTAATGTATTATGAAAATCCAAATTTCAGCAACACTGATTGCTGAAACATTACATTTGCAGCTCAGGGGAATTTTCCCCCTTTGCCGTTTCCAGTGCTGCTCAGAGAACTGTGACATCCCCTTTTCATTTTCTTAATACATTTTGAGTATCTTTAGCTCTATACATTGCTTTTTTTCCTTAAGCAGGAAAACTTCAGGTTTGCAAATGTTATTTTGTTACTATCCCAGTTTTCTAATATTGTTGATACGATGGTAAATACACTTCTGGTGAGAGGCAATTTTTGTCACTAACTGATGCGTGGGTGTTTTATGTACCCCCGGAGGATATCAAACCCTCTTGTATTTATGTACTGAAAAGCTCCTGCCTCTCCAGCTGCGTGTTTGCTGGTGTGAGGAGGGATTGCTCCTCCCCACAGATAGAGTTTTATTTCACTTGTTTGTGGGGTGGTGGCAGGAGGCTGTTGCTGAGTTGAAAAGGCTGTTTTGTTTACCTGAAATGCTTAAATCTGGTCACTCACTTTGATCTGTATTTCGTTATTTACTACATACATTACATGAAGATGTGAATGGAAGCAGATGGTGAAGGATCAGCATTTATGCTTCCAGCATGTAGAATTTCCTGGAAAGCTGAGTCCTGTGCTATGGCATCAGCAGCCTGTCTTCAAAACCACACCGTGTTTGCTTTAGAGTAGCTCCTGGATGCCAGGCATGCATTAAGTCGTGCTGAGCCTGCTCCTGCTTGGACATCCCTGGGGAGCCCCCCAGTTCTGTGCTTCTCCTAAAAGCTTTGAGCTATTAATTCCCTAATCCTTAGGGAAGCTATTTTAAGTTAATGTAAAAATTGGAGACCCTCGTTTCAGTGGGCTTAAGGATTCATGCAGAGGTGTCACTTTGCACTTCTCAAACCAGTTCTGTTAAAGATGGCAAGAACAGAAGTTAACCTGCCTTGCATTTATGTGACTTTCCTTTCTATTCACGTGGCTGGAATTGTCAGGATTTTCAGTAACACCTGAAAAATCTGATGTGGCTGCTCCTGCAGGGCTGGCCTGGCTTTCTGTCTGGGTTAGGGCTGTGCTGGTGGAGATCTGATCTGACTCTGCCATAGCATTTCATGAATACTGAGGTAAAAACTTCCTTTAGAAGTGAATCTCTGCTCTGCTGTGCTGCAGTTTGGCTGGCCTGGGACACCCATTAAATGAGTACAGCGTGAATTAATGAATAAAAGGCATGTTACACTAAGGGGGAGTGGGAAAAGAACGGAACAACTTGGGTCCTTTAGCCTTGGAGGGTCAGTTGTATGTTTAGGATGATTAGTGCAAGTTAGTGGATGAACTGAGGCAGGAGAGGACTTGCTTTCCTGTGTGATTTTATCTTAAAGCCTTTCCATAGAAATTGGCTTTTTAAGAGGCAAATATTTTGTCCAGTAAAAATAATCTTGCAATTTTGTTTGGGATTTCTAGTAGCTTTTGAACCTGGTTACCCCTGGACTTGCAGAAATATTACAGACTCACCCTCTGTGTTGTCTGATGGTGGATTTGGGGGGTTTCAATTCTGTGTTTGTAGAATAGAATGGTACAGAGTGAAACGACAATTTCTCCAGATAAAAGTAGTTGAATTTTCAAGTGGCTGTAATTTGATGCTGGTCAAATATAAATTTCTCTTGGTCTTTTACTCTCAAACTAAAGACTCATATACTTTAGTTTGTCCAAAAGGTTTATGTGGTGCAATATTGAAGGCATCACAACTGCTGTTAAGAAAATTTGCTGTTAATAAGCATTTCAACATTTGGAGGCTCAGCTCAGCATGTGAGATACCTCTAATAATCTGTCTGAACATTATCATTTCATTAAACCTCAACTGTTTAGAATAAGTGAGTACAAAGGAGCAGTAGGACATGTTCTCCTTCTTTTTCTTGTTTCTCAGGAATAAAATAAAGCATACTGGATAATACAGTTGCACCTGGTCCCTTTTGGGCTTTGTGTTCTTTGGGTTTTGGTTGCCCCCAAAAGCACAGTGCGTGAAAAAGGAAGAACTGCCACCTCTTGTGTTATCAGTAGTTTTTTTTGTGACTGTGGAGATGTTAATCTTAAAATGAAATTGGATTTGAGAGGGGAAAAAAATTGTTCAACTGGATTAGTTTATTTGGTGTTGGAAAGAGTGTGAATTCCTCTATTGTTAGCAACACAATTTTAGGTCATTTTAATCTCAGAGTTCCCTCATGTGGTGTTTCATTTTGCCTGTGAGCTGGCTCTCCCCTTACTGTGTATTTTTCTAGGCTAAATAAACTCAGTTCTTATCTCTCCTAGTCATCTTAGAAACTGTTCTCTGCACTCATCCCAGTGACGGGCTCCACTCTCCTTCCTGTGCTAGATGCATTGTGTGCTCTTACTCAGGATGACTAAAAGGAAGAGAAATGAAGAGAACACCTCAGGAAAACAAATGTGACTACAGAAGTGTCTTCAAAATACTGGTATTAGTAGGCTCAGTGCTGTGGGGAAATCATAATGCTCATAATGTGAAACCTTAATTGACTTCTGTACTAAATCATATGCAATTTTAACAAGATAATTGCATTAGAGTCTGTTTATATGCATTTAGTGCCATGCTAACAATTGAAGCTGGAGTTGTGTTGCCAAGCTTTGTGCTACCCTGAGTCACCAAGCCTTTGGCACAGGTACCCTGGGAACAGGCTGCATTGCTTGGCTCTCTTCGTGTGGAGTGTGTCATTTTGGTGCTTTCTGCTTTTATGCTCGGGACTTTTCCTCCTGTAATAAATACACCTCACTCTGTGATTTACTTGTTTGGGTTTGCTTTTTACACTGGGTAAAATAACCTTTCCTTCCCGTTGATTAAGAGACTTTGTGGAGTGTGTCCTGTGCTCGTGGGTGTGAGTTGCATCAGAACAGAAAGAAAATCCTGGGTTTAAACTTAATTTCCCCCCTCTACTGCCTCGGTTTTACCGGAGCTAATCATGGGAATCGTGGTGTGCTCAAATACAGCTTTGTGCCTTCTCTCTGGGTGGGATCCATTCAGGAGTGAAAAGCTGCTGTTTGACACACTGGTAATGTAGATCCTAGTGATGCTTGAATTTTTTTTGCCTGTTTAAAGGAGTTTATTCTTTGTAAAGAAGTTGCCTTGCATTTGCTTTTCAAACAACAAATTATGTTGCTGTTTGATTTTTTTTTTAATTTTCGAATCGTATTTCTGGTTTAGTGAACAGCAGTGCATTATTCCTACTAATGAAGTGCTGGAACTATGGAATATTATCATTACAATATTACAGGTGTGAGATTTTACTTCAAGCTTTTCTTTTTAACTGCATGGAAGGTTTGGTTTTTTTTGGTTTTGTTGGGTTTTGTTTCTTTTTAAGCTCCTTGCTTTTCACTTACATAGCAAAGTAGAAGGGGTGGCTTTTTCAGTCATTGCTTCTGCTTCAATGAAGAAATTAAACACACCTTACATTTTCTGGATTCAGTTCCTTCATTCACTTGAAGCTCATTTTTCCCCCAACCAGCACTTTTTTCTTGTATTATCAGGAATAATGATGGATAATTCTGCTTATACCAATATGCCTTTTGATCATATTTGTGTGTTTAGAGAATAGATTGATTCAGTTTTAGGTGTTTGACTTTGTGTGTGCCAAAGTAATCTAATACTATTGTATTAGATACTATTGTAGAGCTTTTGGTCTACTGTAGACCTGAGAAGCTTTTTGTAGTTCCTGAGGTGAACAAGTGTAGAGCTGAAGTCTTCCTATCCCCCACTTTCCTAGAAAAAGTTGAAGTCAGAGTGTCACAGTTTTAAGGTACTCAAAAGTAAGGCTAGTCCAGTATGTCTAGTTTTATGAGCTTATTTTGGTGGTCTGGGAATATCTGGTAGAGAAGATTGGGTTTGAGTGTTCTGTTTGATTTCTTTTATTTGGAATTGTTTGATTTTTCTTCCTTTTAGTGAAAATGTAATTTAGTGTGTGTGTGTGAGTGTTCCAAAACACAGATTGTCCTCCTGTTTTACATGATTATAGTCATGGTTAATGAGCTTTTCTGTGACATATAAAAAGATTTACAGAGATGAAAACATAGGTGGGAGCCGAAGGGGAAGATTTTGGGGAAGTTTTTATCTTCTTCCTGTAACTTCAAAAATGAAAAGCCAGCACTGAGCAACCTTGTGTCTAATGCAGAGCTGTACTGCCAGGGGATTGAAAACTCTGGCTTGCACAAATAACTGGGGTATAAATTGATACCTTAATAATCCAAAAGAGTCTTAGCCATCAAAATTGCAGAAAGCTTTCCTGCACCAGGGATAACCACTGGCATTTCCAAAGGGCCCTTCTGAGAGCACAGTGTTATTTGGATCATGATGAGGCTCTCGAGCACAGAACTGTAGGCAGTTTGCACAGTGGTACTTTGTAGACTTAAATTACAGTAACCACACCCTTGATTTGCCTTTTTTCTGATGTAAAAAGGGCTATTTTTTGAAAATCCATACAGTTGAAAGTGGTAATTTAGATAGAAGAGCTGTTTCAGCAAGTCTTTGGGGTAGGCTAAATATTGGCCTGACCTTTGCAGAGTTCACTGGCCTGTTGGAATCTGAGAATTTACCCAAAGAAATGGACTTGTGGCTCTGGGGAGAGAGGATTGTGCTCAACAGATCTTGATTTGACCTCCTTTCTTCTCCCTCCTTCCAGTTGTCCTTTTGATTATCTGTGGAACGTGGAAACAGTTTTCTACACGAGGAAAGTCTTCCTGTGTGGTCAGTTTGTTGCTGTGGCCGAGCTGCAGCCTTGCTCAGTCAGGTGGCTCATACGTATATTTATGTACATTTTCGTAATTACGTATTTACGTCTTGTTCTGACATTTGCTGATTTGAATTCTTCCACAAAAGCATTGTGTTCATATCTTGTTGGGCAGTTTTTGTGGTACTACAGCAGAACTTGGACGTGTCCCCTGCAGGACACTGAAGGCTTTGATAAACTATGAAGGCAGTTACAGGCAATACAGTTTCTTTAATTAGTTCAGCAAATGAGTTTTATGTCTTTTTCTCATTCTGAAGAAACATTTTTTTTAATGGGTGGCCTGTGCCTCAAGATGTTGTTCTGTGGTGGGAGCAGAGGTGTTGCAGAACTTTGGGTTATGAAAGTACAAGTGCTCAAAGGGCTTGTGGGAACAGAGAACTTGATTAGTTTTCAATGGATACTACTGCATGCTGCAGCTGTAGAATTTACTGTGAAAACAAATCTGAAAGGACTGAAACAGCACAAAATATTATAAAATGTTGTCATCTATTGCAGCAACTACAGTACCTGTGATCTGCTTTAAAAATTAACTTCATTAAAGCAGCACTTCCTTCTGTGTGCAGGGTTGGTTACAGGAAAACACGAAGGTTGGTTTTGTTTAATCTCCATGAACTCCTGCAAAGCTTGGATTTCAGGTGTGTGTATTACAGTGTGCTTACCCAGATCCAAGTGTAAGCTGCTCCTAGGAGGGTTTTAGTCCCACCTTGTCCCTGGCCACGTGTTGACTCCCTCTGTCCACTTTGACACCTGCTGATGGTGCAGCTGCTGGCCAGGATGAAACCTCCCCGCACAAAAACGGGCTGGGCGCGTTTTTCCACTTCTTTCTTCTTTTCCTGCTCACGAATAAAATAAGTTTTACAAGCAAAACCCAAGCTAATTGTAATGGCAAGTGTTTGGAAAAGAAGGTTTTATTGGCAGAGCTCTGTTAATGCTGCTGAAGTCAGAGGTGAGCTGACTGAGGGGGGATACAGTGTTGGACTTTCTTGCCTCAAGCTTTCAATTTTCAAACCAACACAGGCAAGTCCTGTCATAGGCTGGAGTCCTTCAGATTTAATTGTCGAGAAAGGATAAAAGTAATAATTGTTTTTAAAAAACAAAACCAGGGCTGTGCCTTGGCTCAGCAGTTTGCTGGGGCTGGTCTGTAGTAGGATGCCAGTGTTCTGGAAGAAGTTGGCAGATCTGAAGCAGCTCAGTTAAAATAAACATGACACAGTAAAATACAAAAATTGAGGAAATGTTCGCTTAGTCTGTGTTTTCATATCAAATGTGTTTTTCCACATATTCTTGTTGGCTTAACTCATTGAAATGATACGTCTTCTTCCACAGGGATCCCCTATTGCAGACATCATTGCATGGATGTTTTGTTCACATTTTCAATAAAAAAATGTTTGCAGTCACAAATACTTGTGATACAGTTTCAAAATCTGCTTCTGGAGAGGATTCTTGGCTGGTGGTGACATATATTTGGCAGTAAAAGCATGTCCTGCTTTTCGTGACATCTTGTTTCTTTCTTTGAGAAAGAAAAAAAGAAAGAAAGGGCGGTTCCCACGTCTTTTTTCATTTGTGTGGTTTAGAGCAAAACTCCCAACCCAAATCAACCAAACAACCCTTCTCAACAGCTCAATAAACCTCAAAAGAGTAATTTCTTCTGTGTGTAGGTAAGAGATGAAAATTATGTATCCAGACTCCCACTGAGTACAAGATAATAAAGGCAGTATTTTCTGGGACAGCAATGCCAAAGATAATCAATAGGGTTTTGGATATTTATTTTGGTTCAGGCTACTTAATACTGAGATATGTGTGTCCAGTACAACTTCTGTGAAGATGTAATTTTTCTCCATGAACCACTGATTGCAAATTTTGCTCCCAAATACCCTGTTTAGTGTGATTCCACTGGAGCTGAAAATACCTTTGAGGTATCTGGACACGATTTGGAATAATGGTTTGGAATAATGCTCCTTTGAGGAAGCAAAGCATTCTTATGCTTCCGTGCAGGGACTGGAAGTTGTGCCCCCATTCCTGTCAGGAAACGAGTGCTCCAAGCTGAGCATGAAATCTGGAAATCTTCCAGTGGCTGTAATTCTGAAACACTGTGAAACATGTAATTCTTTGTTGTGCTGGCAAACAGTGGGGTAAACCAAGAGAGTAGCTTTGATAATGTTTTTAACAGAAAATACTTTTTTTTTCCAAGACTGTGTCTCCTGATGCCTCCCTGGACACACACTCCAATTTCATCACAAAGTGAGCTCAGAGGAGGGTTTGCTCTTAGCAGTTTTGTTGGGAGCTTTGGTCTTGCAGGGAGAATTTTAGGAAAGCAGCTTTCTGGAAAGGGTAGAAGAGGGAATTGGGGTTTAAGATTGTATATGTAAATATATATATATGAATATGGTATGGAATAGTGTGAAAATGTTGTTCTGAGTTCTCTGCCTGATAAACAGCAGACTTGTTCTCTGGTTACCAATTGAAATGCCTGCCTGAGCCCTAACAAAGTCTGTAGGAAAGTCTGTTTTTAGTGGAACATCTCAAATTACTCCTATTTCTCTCTTTTTGTTTTGTTTCACTTTAGACTTGTTTAAAGCTTTTTTTTCCTACCATGATCCATGTTTCCATAAGTTACTCAGACTTACCAGACCTTATCTTCACGTGACAATGAGATGAAATTGTAAACTTTCTTTAGAAAACAAGCTATTCCTGTAATGTAGGGGAAGCCATAGCAATTTGCTTGTTTTTCCTATGAATCACCCTAAAGAATGGAATAGTGTTGAGATATGTTTACAGCTGTGGGTACCATGACTTCACGCTTCAAATTATACCTTTAAATGTCCCACTCAGATTTAACTTTGGTTTGGCAGCAAGCCTAATGGAGGCTCTTAAATATGTGTATATCGTGCACGCTCAGGGCATTGAAAGAGGCTTTTTAGTGATACCCTTGACCTGGAGTCCAGTAAAGGAAAAAAGTCATATTGGTTTCACCTATGGAGGGAGCCCACCCTCCAACCAAAATGAATCTTTGTGCAATTAGCTGTGATTGATCTCCATGTCCATGGAGTGCTCTTCTTCCACATGCCCCAGGGCCGTGCTCTGGAGTCCCTGGGTTTGATTTGTTCATCTTCATAACTAATTCTGCAGTGGTGGCTCACAGACACCGTAGCAGAGACATGAACTGCTCTTAGCAGTGCATTGGCCTGATCACTGAGTTACCTCCCACTTCTTTGGAGGAATAAAATAGTTAGCAGAATGTTTTGAAAATGTACAAGACACACAGATTCAGGACAGTGTTTCCCTCACTCTTGTGAGGGAAAGAAAACACCTGCCTGGGGTCACTGCAGCTGTGTGAAGGTGAATGTTGTTTTCTATGCAGAGTTGATCGCTCAAAAACCTGGGGTGGAACAGGGGAAGTGCAAAACACTCTTCAACTTGCCTTGAATTTACCAACTGGTATTTCTTGACTTTGTTTTTGCTATCGCTATAGCAATCACTGATGTGATAAACACACAACAAAGCTTTTGAAATACATAAAACGCTTGGAGGAGGGTTATAAAATACCTAAAACACTTGCAGGAGGGGGAAGTGTCCATCCTTGAGTTTGACATTTAACACCAGATTTCCAGCAGAAGTTGATTGTTTGGTTTCGTTGGTGGGTTTTTTTGTTTTGTTTTGTTGTTTTTTTCTTTCTGTTTTCCCTCTGAAAGAACTGACTGTCTGCTGAGAGGGGACCCTCACACTGAAGGTGTGCATTCAGAGAGTTCTGAAAGTCAGTGGTGAGTAACAGGGCAGGGAGAAGCTCCATCATCACCCTTCCAATGCTGAGAAAACTACCTATGAGTTTTCTGTCAAGGAGAATTGGGATGCATGGCTTGATGGGCATGGATCATACTCACCTTGGGAGGAGACAGTGGACATTTAAAACTGAGTGATATTTGAAGTGCAGGTGAAGAGCACCAGACTGGATGAGTAAATAGCCCTGGCTTTTAATGTGGGCTGGAGAGTGTTTGAAGTTTTGTGTGGTCACTTCTCAAGCAGCCACATCTTTCAGAAACTGAAGTTTGCAAGTGAATTCATGTATGGATCCATTTTACCCCACATGAGGCTGGTTATGACAAGCTCCCCATGAGTTCTGAAGGACTTTTTGTACAGGAGAAACATTGTGGACTAAAATTGTAGTCACAAAGACTTACATTATATGTCAAGAAAGTCTTCTAATTTCACCAGTGAGTGTTTTCAAACAACAGATGAGATAAACACCTGCCGTGACTGATTGATTGTCGCTCCCCAGAGTAAGATCAGAGAGTTAAATGATCTCCTTATGTTCCCATCAGGGTGAATTTCTGTGATTCTCTGATAGATGTTGGGAAGTTGTGGATTTGGTCCCGTTAAACAAAGCAAAAGCTCTTCTATTTTAATCCATCCTTATTCCAGCCTATCTGGTATGCTCACCTTCCTTTTATGGTCTTATTTTCCTTAATCTTGTAAACTCTTGGATATTATGATGCACTGATGAAATGCAATCTTCTCTCTTCATGTGAACTTTAGTGAACGTAGTTCATCTGCTGCACTTTTAAAGTTGATGTCATTTATTTGTTGCTCCATTGTTTGCATTCTTATATATGCACAGTAAAGGCAGGGAAAGTTTGTCTTGTTGCTGTTACAGCAGCTTTTGTATGACCATGATCCATGTGTGAGGCCTTTAACTTGCATTGCTATGGAAACTTCAGGGCACAGGCTTCCCATTCCCCCCTTGGCAGAATTCCTCATGATCATCCCTCTTGTATCATGAAGTCAGGGAGTGATATTTGCTCCTGAAACATCGAGGGGCTGAATTTCTTTGATCATACATTTAGTAGATGTCTTGTGCAAACAGAAAGAGGTTTTCATTCTAGTTACATAAAACTTCCCTGATGTCTTGGGCAATAATTTGGGGGTGCTTAAGCCAATGCTGCCACTGAACAGTCTTTCCTCTTTGATTTTATGTTCAGAAACGGGCCATATCAGGAATCTAAATCTCTTGAGAAAGTTTCCCCATTCACTCTTCATCACTATTCAGGCAGACAGGTTCCCCAGTCTGGTTTTGTGTGTGGTTTTGCAGATGGTTATGCAGGCACGGTATGAAGAAGAACAGGTGTCTGGAAAAGATGAGAAGCTGCTTTTGTAATGGCAGTGTTTTGGCTTGTGGTCAGGTCAGCCTGGCCCGTGACAAGTGGGTTGTGTTGAGGGTAATGCTCTGCACTGTCAGCTAGAGATGCCTTTGGTTCCTAGTTCTGCCTTTCTCTGGGTCTTCACTGAACAAAGCAAGTTGCAGATATTTATTGCTTGACAGGGAGGGCAAAAAGAAGTACCAGGCTTTGCCTGAGGGTGGTTCTGCTGGTTTGGAAGGACTGTTACCCAGAAACTGCTCATCTGAAATGTGAAAACCGGTGCTTGCATTGACTGAGCAATTTTCTCGAGTGGAAGTGCAACACTAAAAACAAAGCCAGAGAAATTAAAAAGTAATTAGAGTAGGAATACAGTGGGCAGATGGCACAGACCTTGTAGGGTGAATGTTCCCAAAGACAGGTGAGCTTGGACCTGGGGGGACAGGGGAAAAGAGCTGGACCTGCAGAGAAAAGAGCTTGCAAGTGTCTCTCACGTGGCACTATTACTGTTGTTGTGGCAACTTCCATTAGCTGGTTCCCATCTTCTCTAGCTGGGAATGAAGTGGGTCTCTGTTCCCTTGGGAATACAGAAGTTATTCATGTTTTCCCAGAAGAGGGGAGAGTCCTGCTTGGAGCGCCAGCTGTAAGTGGCGTGGTGTGTTTTGCATGGCTGCTGTTTGGAAGTGCTGGTGTGTCCCAACGGCCGGGCATCCCTGGAATTGTTCTGTAGGTAAAGGTCTATGGAGCAGTCTGTGCCAGGCTGGAGAGCTCGCTGCTTGGATTGTTGTCCAGACAATACTTGCAGTGTGTGGCTGTAAGGCAGACTCACAGAATATGTTATGGAACAGTGCTCGCTGTGTCTCTGCCCTGGCATGCCTTGGCAGGCGCTGTGCTCGCAGCACTTGCCCCTGGAGCTGCCAGAAATAGATGCCTCATGGCAGAGAAGTTGTGAAAATTGATCTCTGCCTCGTAAAGATGCAGGTTCAGAGTGAGATCTTAACTAGAAGAAGTGTTTGGGAAGTCACCTCTCAGTGGCTGGCTGAGAAAAGGGACTTAAGGCAGCAGAGTGCTTGGTTTTATAAAATACTTGGGTCTAGTAATTAGTTATTTGTTACTTGACTGAGCAAGAATCTGATAGCCTGATTAAATAACTTCTAAACCAACTGCCTTACATGGATGTTGAATTTCAGCGTAAGAATCCTAAAAAATGTGCTTCCTTGGGAAAACCAGTGTTGACTTTGCCTTTTGAGCAGTGCTCTGGGTATGTACTGGAGTGCAGAACCAGGCTGGTAGTTGTTCTTGTAGCATGGCACACACCTGAACTGACTGAAGTCAGTCTTCAAAGGAACCTTTAGCATGGCCTTACCCAGTATTAATTTTCAGATTGAGAATGAAGAATAATGATCTTTTCTTTGTCATGTAGCAAGTACTAAGAATTGCATTTAAAATCAGTATTTAAGTCAAAGGACAACTATGCACAGGCTTGCTATGGGCGTTTTCTGTGCACAAGTTTCCATGACTTGTTCCAAGATTAAACAGTTTTACAAAAATACCTTGTTAGAAGGAAGCTGATTTTGTTTCTGTATGTGCAGTGGAAGGCTGGTTAAATGTGGCTGCACAAAGTCTGCTGCAACTTCTGAAAAAACATCAGTAGTGTGGGGTTTTGTTTTGGTTTTGGCTGATCCCACTTGAGAAGAGTGTGGCCCTGATGCCATGTTTGTCTGTGAGAGAATATGAACTTGAATATTTGAAATATGCCTATAGGAGAATCCAGTTATATGCACATGGAATCTGGTGGACTTGCAGAAGGTCATTTAAATTTCAGTAAAAATCACAGATGGGTTTACAGATCACTGTCATTTTGAATGGAAGTAATCTTACTTTTTGATTCTTTCGTGTGATGGTCATTTGCTCATTACCTCTGGCCTAGATTAATGTGTTAGGAAGTGTTTATTTGGGATCCAGGATTTTTAGTCACTTAACCAACTGTCTATCCAGTCAGTGGTTAGGATTTTAGGAAGCAGTTCTGGTTTCAGGTTTTGTGCAATACCTTATATAATGTAGGGAAAGTAGATGTTAAAAAGTTGCAGGGTTTTATTACAACGAGCTTCACTTCCGCACTGTAAAATTATTCCTGGAGTTTGTTTGTGGGTTACTTGTGTTGGAAACTTTGGCTGGAATCTGGACGTGCCCGAGCTGCTCCCTTGGCTCAGCCTGTCATCCACTGTGTGTGTTTTGCCTTGTTCTTTTTCCAACTGCCTCAGGAAGAAGGAAAGTGTGACTGTACCTCCCTGTTTGCTGGAATATCAGCGAGGATGAATTTTCCCAGCCCACAGCTGTGATAGCAACCCCCAGTTTTTAGGATGTCCTGCTGTAGAGATCTCTGCGGGGAGAAGGCAGGAGGTGGCCCTGGTCTGGGAGGAGTTTTTAATTGCACCATTGCACTTCTCCTGTGCAGGATGGATGGGCTGTCATTCCCATTTCCCCCTTGCACAGAACCCTGCTCCCCACTGCAGCCTGTCAGCAGATTGGGCTGTGTTGGATCCCTCTCGGGCTGGGGTTGCATTTATTCAGCTTCTTTCATTGTGCCAAAGGGCCCTCAGTCTCTGGTACAAAACTGAATGGATTCTGCACAGGCCTGATCTGGGTATCATCTGTATTTCAGCTGTTTTAGGAATCTTTTAAACATTTACAGCCTTGTTTTGACTAATGTTTAGTAATTATGATGAAATGGCATATTAATTATCCTAGCCTCCAAAATTGCCACTGAATGATGAATTACATGGAAAACACTGCTCATCTCCAAAGTATTTGCCAATTTGTGAAGATGCAATTTTATGAACATTAGTTAATGAAGTTCAGTGCACAACCCTGGACATGTTTGATACCAGTTGAAATTCCTCTCAATCATTTTGTTTTTCTCGTAAATGTGGATTTTCTGAATGTTCTTTCAGTAGTGGAATTCCACTATTTATTCTCAAATCCAAACAGAATACAAAGCTTCACTTTCCCTTTGCACAGGGTTTGGTGAGGGACATAAAACTAGTGTAATTATCCTTAAGCTGTTCCTTTTTGGTGTGAGCTTAGCTGTAAGCACTGGATAAAAATGATATGCTGTGAACTATATTGTGCAGAACCTGAACTTTTATATGTACACTGGTTGTAAGTGCTGAGTTCCATGTTGCATGTATTTGCAATTCAGTGTCTTGATCTTCACTGATCCTTTTAAGACCTCTGTTCCACAGCCTGGGAACTAAAGGTCAAACATGGCCAAAAAAATTAAATATATAAAGTTCAAGATTGGTTTTATGTGTTGGCCAACATTATGAGCAAATAAGATCTCTGTTTTTCACTTATAGTGTGGGGTTATGTTGAAGTTATTTATGGTAATTAGCCAAAGTAGTTTCTAATTTCTTAAAAGCTTAATTCACAAGTATATAATTTCATCTAAAAGAGGCTATTTGTCAGTGATGTTTAATATTGAATTTCTGCAGTAGAAGATTTGCATTTGTGTTTATGTGTTAAAAGAAAGTATTTTAAACTGTGTGTCTGGTGGTTTGGAAATTTTCTCTAAATTGCTTTTAAATTGGGGATGAGATGAGTGATTCTGTAACTGTCTGGTATCTTCAGTTTTTATTTGCTCAGTGATACTTAATTTGGAACAATCATGTAATTCAATTATCTTTGTTCCATATCCATAGTCTTGTTGAAATTAGGCCTTTTGGTTGGTTTTCAGAAATGTTTAGTTATCCTTTTTGTAGGATATAATGCACTTACCATTGGGGGTTGTTCTTGCTCTTTTCCATTACTTCAGCACAGGTTGTGGATAACCTGTTGGGAGCTGTGAGGTGGCTCCAGAGCCTCTCCCTGCCCACTGTGCCCTCCCAGCACAGTGACCCCCTGCTATATTGATATTCCTGTTTCCATGCTTTACCCACAGTATGTTGGAGCAGGAAATCAACCCAGATAAAGCTGCTTTTTAAGCCTCCTGCCAAGCTGTCCCTCAGTAATCCTGTATCAAGTGGTCTGCAAGATGCAATAGGGAAGGAATTGTCTGTGGTTTAATAAAGGAATATTGCAGCTTGTTGTGACATTTGGGCTTTGCTTTTGGGGGGCTCCTTTTTTTTGTTTTTTTTTTCTCCCTGCCTAAATGAGCCTCAACTGCTGTATTGTCACTTAACCATTGTCAGCTGAGATGTAAGAAGTCTTGTGGAAAACAGGTTACTGTCACCGATGTGCAGGGCTGCAGTAGTTGTAATTGAAGCAATTTTAATGAGTTTCAGGGAAAAAATCTGAATCTGGTGAGTTCAGAATAAATTACCACAAGGCTTTTGAGCTGCCCTTTGGTGGTTGTACAGGGTTTGCATGCTGCAGTCTGGAATATAAAAATTAATTTACAAGGTACAGGTTTTATGTTCCTGGATAAAATGAGAACTTCAGAGAGAGCTGCTGTAAAGATTTGTCATCCAGTTCTCTATTTGTAGTATGATTAGAAAAAGAATTAGCAAATGGCACTGGAGAAATGGACACTCATGATGACACACCTGCCTTCTTTTTCCTGATTCCAGGGCGTATTCCCTTGTGGATTCCAGTCAAGTGTCTACCTTCCTGATTTCTATTCTCCTCATAGTCTATGGCAGTTTCAGGTAAGATTTTTCCTTAAAGTTCTGTAAAATTTTTTATTTTTCAAATAAAAATATTGCAAATGACTGAATACAGTTTATGCCTTTTAGTTCATAGTACTTTTGTCCCACTGATGGCTGTGATGGAAATGAAATAGTTTTGCTTCTGGAAAGGAAATGGAAAAGGAAGAAACAGTAGCTGGGGCTTCTGAAAGATGTGACTGCATGTCAGAGTACAAACACGTATGAGATAACTGAAAAGTCAGTCTCTGAAGACAGCTCTGTAAAATTGTATTCTAGAGGGTATTAAAGGATTGTTGAGAGAGATAGAAGGGAATGGTCTGGATAGCAGAATTTTATCTGTGGTTCAGTGTTGGGTGATGGAGCATGTCCTCGTGGAATGGCAAACAAGGCCTGGCACACAGGTCCCACTGCTGTTTGCTCCAGCCTGGGGAACAGCTTAATACAGGAGTGGGGAAACTGCAGTGCTGAATTCCAGCAGAGCATCTGAGAACTGCTGCAGGATGAGTTTGAATCTTCAGAAAAAATTTGCCTCATTTTAGGAGACTTGAGCATAGTTTAGAGAAAACACAGTTGTCCCTTTAGACTTGCACATGGTATTGTCCAGCTTGTTGCACTGTAGTGGCACCTGAGGAATGAGGCTCATCCTGACATTAAAAAAAAAAATCATAACATGAAAGTATTATTTTTTTAAAACTTAGATACAGCATGTTTTTCTTTCTGCTCCTTGAAGAGCAGTGCTTCATTTCACAAGTCTGTGATAAAAGGCCATCCAGTCAATGCAGAGTCTCTGAACTGCTGTGAGTGCTCCTGAAGTCGATGATAGCTGTGGTCATACACATGATGAGAGTTGCAGCTGTCAGGATAAGAGGTTTTATATCACCATCATAAGTTAATAAAGTCATATAATGAAAGAGCCAATTTTTTGCCAGAGCTGTCTGTTGTTGATAGCAAGCATTAGGTAACAGCACTGCTGCTGGAATTAAAATAGAAGGCCTTAGGAAAACAAAATCTAGAGGTGATTAGAACAAAAAGTAATAGAAGGTTGTATTTGTTTAGTTTTTTCTTCACGTTTTGAGTTAGATTAGCATTTAGTTGTGGGACTAATTAAATTATTAACTATTGGAATTTATGCAGTTGTGTGAAAAGGAACTGTGCATCTGGCTGCAAGAAGCTGTAGCATTTATTAAAATTCAATTATGAGGACATAATGCAATATAAAACAGCAGGAGTGCTTGAACTTCAATTGCTTGTCCTTCCTGGAGCTCCTTGCTCTTAAAAATTTTCCCCTGCTGTTTGCCATCTTATTTTGTATCTGCACATGCCCTTTTACCATCTTGTCCTATGCTTTACATTTAAAACTACTCACATAGCAAGGACTGTGAACTTCAGAGCAGTCCAACTTCCCCAATGAAGTGGTGCAATGGTGATGGATACAAATCCCTCAAGGAAATGTCCTGTTCTAGGCCACTTGTTTGCATGTATCCTGAAAACCCCAAGATGCAACCTGTTGTAGATCAAGATGGGGTCCCATATGTTTAAAATTACTTTCCTAATTAATTTCCTGTATCAGTGTCTTTAGCAGTTGTCTGAGCTAAACCCCAGAGTTCTGATGGAGACTTGGACAAGCTCCAGTTCTGCTCAGTCAAGGATGAGGTCAAAACCAGTTTTATAGAGAAAATTTTACAGTGGTGCTGACAAAGACACAATTACATTATTTAAGAAATTAAAGAGTGGTAGTAAGTTACAAAATTATATTCAATTGGAAATTCCTAAAGAAGTAAAACAAAAATTTCTGTTGAAGGGGTTGAATTTTCTTAGGAAAGTGTCTTGCTGGAAAGATGAAAGTTACAGCTTAGGGTGCTTGTTCTCATATGACAGCAGTGATGTCACCTAGACTTGAGTGCTTTGTCTTTAAAGGAGCTGTCACGAGACAAAAAGAAAATAGCACTCCTTAGTTAACCTCTGTGTGGCAGAAAGTGGGTTTGGTTTCTGATTTTCAGTTGGAAAGAAGCAGGTACAGTTATTGTGGTGTTGCTGGCAAGTGACTGAAACAGAAGTGCAGTAATAGGATCAGAAAGAATTGGGTGGGTGAGTCATTAGGATAAAATCCACGTGCCTGGTGGATCTAATCTAATGCAGGAAGTTTCGGGGGAATGAAGGAAAGCTTTGGTCCAGTGTCCTAGTTCACACAGACAGCATTTGTCCAAAACCAAAACAAACCAAAGTATCCCAAACCCTCAGGATAGCCAGGAGAGTGTCTAATAAATCCTGGGCAAAGCCCACATCTAGAATGAAGTGCAGCTGGTAGAGTTGAGTTCCCCTTCTCTGACTGTGGATGAACGAGCATTGCCTTCCAACGTTTGTTCCGGGTCAGGAGTTTTAGCTTCCAGCCCTTTGGAACGTCTCTGCCATGCACACTCTGACTGTCTCTCGGTCCTTGAACTTGACATACTTTCATTACTGACTGCCAAAGGGGCAAGGCTAATCCTTTAAACCCTCACAAGCTGTAAACGGGAGCGTGCAAGTATCTGTGTTAGTTATGGATTTCTAAAGAGGTGAGCTCAGCTTGAAACAGGTTGTTTCCTAGGGCAGGGCAGACACCTATTCTTGTCCAAATGCTTCTCTGGGACTTAAATGTTGGGGTTACTTTGCAGGCAGGTAACAGCTAAATCTTTTTCTATCCTATCACTTCCCCAGACTTGGTGTCTCAGCTTATGTAAAGCCAGATTAAACCCAGAATGTACCCGTCCCAGTACCTGCTTTTAAACCAAAGCAAAGCATGGGATGAACTGGAGTTTTCCATCTCCAGGCTTTGGGTATCCAAAGCATTTGTAAATGGAAAGTAGCTCACATGGTGAACTTAGAGTTCATGTGAACATGGAGTGCTTCTGGTTGGATTTACAGCTTGGCATTCCCACAGTCCCAGTGCTGTCAGATGGTGACTGTCCTCACGAGCAGAGCAAGAAGGAATTTCTTCGTGTGTTGTGTCTGCAGGCGCCTCTGTAGATACATCCTTGCTTTCCTGCTCCCTCCATTGTTCCATACAAACATGTCCTGCGGGGTTCCCTGAGGCATGGCTGCAGTGGAAGTGATCCACAGCTGAATCTGAGCTTCCATGACAGTGACGTGCCAGCAGCTTACTCATTCCTGTGGCCTCAGCGTGACCCTCCGGAGCGCTTCCCTGCGGGAGGGACTCCTGCCTTTGAAACACTGCGCTGGAAATCCTCCCACATGGAGCTGTGGGGACCCACAGGAGGAACAACAGAGCAGTTCAGTGCCCTATGGGAGGTGCTGGCCCAACATTCCCTTTGGAAGCTCAGGAGAAACTTGAACAAAACAGCAAATGTTTCCCAACTTGCCATTTCTCTTCAGTCGAGTAGTTTGGAGAATCTTTTTTTACAATATAATTTTTAGCTTTCTTGGAGGGTGTTTTGGTGATCACTTCTCAATTTTTTTTATTATATTAGTGATAATCTGTAGCAGAGGGAAGAGCCAAATCATAAAACAGTTGGTGAGTTGGCTTGGATCAGTAGCTGTGTTGCTAAGTGAAAGTAATTTTCTAATTTATACTTACTTTTGAGGCAGGGATGTTTTAGGTAATAATAATTGCTGACACCATTGCAGTGAAAGGAGAGGGGCTGAGGTTGTTTATGAGCAGTAGATCTAATAGTTTTTATTTCCAGTTTTCTCTGCTGATAGCAATCCCTTAAATTATGAGTTGCCTGATGCCACTGGGAGAATGATGGTGTGAAGTTCTTGCTAAACTGTGCTAATTCAGAGGGGAACAGAACGCTGCACTGAGAGAAGAATGATGTTGTTTGCCTGAATCTTGGAGCAAGGCCTGGAGGGCTGTCAGCCTCCTCCCAGATTTTTATAGCTTGAGAGGAAAATTATGAAGCTACAATGGATAATGGGGGAAAAGGGAGCGTGGATGAGGGATGGAGGCACTCCAAACAAGAGGCAGAGCAGAGAGATCTTTAGAAGAACAAGCTCAGAACAACAGATTAATAGGTTAGAATTTTAGTGTTCTCCATTGCCTCTTTGTATGTTTGATAACTCTTTGGGTGATGATCCATCATCTGTGTACAAGTACTGTATGTCTGAAGTGGAAGCTTCCTCATATTCAGCCTGAGCCCAAAAGCTGCTAAAATCTCATATCACTGTTGGGGAGCACTTGCTTAATAGAAGCAAAGGAAACAAACCAGTTCTATACTGGAAGAGCCTTTTCCTTGGGTTTGTGTAATGCAGTGAAGGTGCTCAACCCCTCTGTCCTTAATACACCCCACCTGTCTTGGTCCTGCAGGCCTGGATGTGCTTGAGTTTGGCTCTGGGACTGCAGCACAGACTCACTCACCTGTGCATTGCAGTGGGTGATCAATGCACTGAAAGGAAATAGCTCTGATGCCCCTGGAATTGTTTAGAAGATCGTGGTGTATTTATTACTTGTCTGATAAATTAATCGAATTTGTTTACTTAGCATAGCACAGTTACAGCTAAACTTGAGAAGGAGTTAATACCTGTTGACCTGGAAGTTTTATTGAAATATTTGGATGCTGCTGCAGACTTAAGACAAGACCAGTGCTTCTGGTGCTTCTCTGTAGCTTATTTGAATAAATAAATATGCAGCTAAATCATGGATAACATACGTGCATCTGAATGAGAAATTCTCATGGTAAACTTGATTGCTGGTATTTTTATTAAAAAGTGTGTAGAATTTAGTGGTAGAAAGTACTGCTGGTCAAAAGAGACCTTAAGTGAAATTCCCCTGTTTCAGAAAGTCATGCCAAATCTGTTAGAATATAATTTACAAGTTATATCAAAGTGAAGGACTGTGGCAAAAGGAGTAGAGTACTGTGTCATTTTGGAACTTTTTAGAAGTGTGTATATCAAAATGAAAAGATGACTCAATAACAGCTGAGCTGGCTACACAGGGGAGTGTTGTCAGCTCCTGTGGATTAATTAAATTATGTCAATTTGTGCTGTTTATTCAAAGCTTCCTCTAGGTATCTGCTCTGGGTGTATGTAAAAATCTAGGCTTTGCTGAAGTTTTTTCAATGGAGTAAGGCCTTACATTCAGCAGACAATTTACTTGTAAGCTAGTTTGGGTCATCATTCATAGCAACATTTAGAGGGAGGCAATAATATTGTCTTAAAAATTAAACCAATAGTTAAAATTGAATGAAGAGGAACCAAATGAGAACTTGGAAAGAATTCAAATTCACCAGAGAACTGAAATGTTTACTGTGCTTCCATCATGTTCTACACTTCCCAGAAATGCAGCTAACAACAAAGCACAGCAAAGATATTTAACACTCCCCAGTGCAGGCACTGGTGAAAGGTCTCACTGTCAGAACCTGTGATTTGGTGCCTTATCTGTAACTAAGCATTTCATTTATCCTAATTTGCTGGAGTGTTTGGTGTAGTTTCTAATAACCAGCATTGCAGGGCTTTTTTCAGGGAGAGGGTGGCAGAATGGGAATGAGACCAATGGGAATGAGCCTAAACAGGAGTTTAAATCTTCTCTGTTCCATTTGCTTTGCTCCTGCAGGTCTCTGAACATGGACTTTGAGAATCAAGACAAAGAGAAAGACAACAGCAGCACTGCTGGGTCCTTCAATGGCAACAGCACCAATAACAGTAAGGGTCAGCTTTTCTCCTTGTCTTCCTTCCCTCACTTGTGTCCTGTTCCTTCTGCTTCCCCTGGGTGTGTGTTCCAGCTGCTGCATTCCAGATTCCCCTGATCCCAGGGATCCCTGGGCACTTCCCACCTTGCTGGGCCCTCTCACTGCTCTCTGTGTCTGGTCTGTGCCCGTGGAAGCCTCTTTTTAAACATCAACATTTCTGTAATGTATAAAAATTGCATGTGCACAATTCGTCGTGTTCTGCTGGAAATGGAAACAGCTTTGCTTTGGAAAAGCCACCCCAGAGTGAGGAGGGGATGTAATTCCTTTCTGTCTGGCTGGGATGTGTTGGCCAGTCCGGGGGCAGGGAGAGGCCGTGGGGTGCTCTGACAGCCCCCCGAGGATGATTCAGCCTTGTCAGTGGAGAAACTGAAGAAGAGAGTTCACAGGGCTTTGGGCAACTCATTTATAATGGACAAAAAATACGTGTCTGCACTGTCTATTCAGAGTGGGATTAACATGTCAGCTCCTGTGGGGGGACTGTCCCCTCTGTGGGCTATAAATAGATTCCAGGCAGCTTGGCCACTGGAGATGCACTGTTCTGCAGGTAAAAATATGGAAGTGAACAGTTAGAGTGGAACACACTGTGCACAATGTGCTGTAAATTCACACCTGATTTTACCTTATAACAATTTATGTGGCCATCTTCTGAGAATGGGCTCTAGAATGAAATATTTTCCTCAAATATAGAAGGCAGGAGTGAGATAAGTGAGAAGCCCTGTGCATGAAACCCTGAATGCCAAGCTTGTTTTGTTTAAAGTAAGAAATATAGCTTTAAAATTATAAATTAAATAACATATGTTTTATGTGTCTCTTGCTTTTTTTGCCTTTTTTAAAATAGACTCTTGGAATTTACATAGTTGTCAGACACTGCTTCTGTTGGCAGCACAGAGCAAAGAGGTTGCTGTGCTTGGTGATTCAGCAATGAACAGTTGAGGCTTTTGGCATCTGGGCAGTGAGGGAAGACAGTCTGGGGCTGGGAAATAAGCACATTAAGGGGATTAGCTGTCAGAATGATCAGAAATGAAACGAAGAGCCCTGACATTTAATGCTGCAGGCACTAATTCCCAGATGCCAAGGTGGTGTGTAGTGTGTCATTTCTGGGGTTTTGTTGTGTTCAGTTTTTCCCTTGAGAAGTTGAAGGGCATGGGAATAAATGTGCTTTCTCAGAGCAGGAGAACCAGATCTAAGTCACAGATTAGGATTTCTGTGTCCTCACACTGTCATCACTGCACTGTCTGTATTGCACTGTACCTTTTTGTACCAGACCTCAGCAATGCAGAAATCCCAAGGGACTGAGTTCCTCTGCTTTTTATTTTTAAAATTTACTGTGCTGCTTATGTTTAAGAATAACAGATCGCGACATAAACTAATAAATGGGTTACAGTGCAGGTGTCACAACTTCCCTGCTCATTGTTTAGCTTCTCTTTTATGGAAATGGTTGGATATTTATGACAGAGAGGTTGTTGTGAGCGTGTTTCATGGGAGTGTGAGGTTTTTCAACATAATCAGATACATTGGTAACTGAGTTGTGCAGGTAACCTGTTATTTAAAGACACGTTCTTACACAGAAACACACACACATAAGCAATATGTGTGTATATTTTCCTGTGTTGTTATATCACTATATTCTGCTTGACAATCTAAAAGCCTATCCTTAAGATCCTTAAAACCCCCTTCATACAGCCATGTCTAATTATTTTGGGATACCACAGTGATATTCAGCTGGTTTTATATCTCTTCTAGGTCTGAGTATTGTATTATTTTTCACCAGTCACTTATCAAGTGACTATTTCAGATGTTACCTGATTTTAGTGTTTTACAAGAACAACTGTGTCTTATATTTTTAATTGGGTTATTGCTTACAGCTTCTATCCCCTCCAGGGATCAAATGTAAATACAGCTACAGAGACTGGTTAATTGTTGGACTGTGTGGGAATAGATGGGCTTCTCAATTTTGTTAGTAATTCTAAAAACTCATGGTAAAATGCAGTAGAAAAAGTCCTGTCCCATTATTAACATCCCCAGTGGTTACACTGCAGGCTTGAGGTGGGGAAATAATAAAATACTTCAGTATCTGTGCACTGTTTAAAATTGCTGCCAACTATAAAATGTGAACCTGAGTTCATGGTGGTTTTTAGCAGAAAGGGATTGTAGAGCTCTGCTCTGAGCTGGGGGTTTCACAAACAGGTAAATGTGATTTTTGGAAACCACCTATTATTGTGAGGCTTGATGTTATCTGGTGACTGCAGCCTGTGATGCAATTTAAGTGCCTGGTGGCCTTCACCCAGGTGGAATTTAAAGCTGTGGCACCCTTTGCATGAGCTGGGACAGCCTGACACTGGTCAGGCTCTTCCCCTCCTGCTGAGGGGTTCAATAAACCTTTCCTGTGCTCTGCCCTACACATTTCTGTGTCTCAGTGTAAAGTGAAGCAAACATATAACTGCTATGTCCTAATCCCTAAGTAATGTTAATTTTCATAATTTGTTATTCGTTCTCTCTGTGGCACAAGTGAGAATTCCTGCATTTTCTTCCAGCCCTTGGGTTCTGCAGGGCAGGGCTGTTGCTGTGCTGGCCCAGCCGGGGCGTGTCTGCACAGACCCCTGGACCTGGCTGTGACAGAGCCCCAGGATGTGGGGGTGCAATGGAACGTGCTGTCAGAGCCCTCCCTCGTGCTGCTGAGGGCCAGCTGGGAGTGTGTGTGAGAGTCAAGTGTCCCTTCTCTCTCCTGCAGGTATTCAAACCATTGATTCCACCCAGGCGCTGTTCCTGCCCATCGGAGCCTCCGTGTCTCTCCTAGTTATGTTCTTCTTCTTTGACTCAGTTCAAGTTGTCTTTACAATATGCACAGCAGGTGACTAAGGTTTTTTTTTTCTCTCTAAGAGTTGGAATAGAACAGAAAGTACTGATGTCATTACATTTTGTTGATAAGAATTGTAATACTTGCCCCAGTACGTTAAAAAAAGAATAATCAGATTTCACAGTTGTATTTCCATGTCTCTGTAGCTATAAATAAAGTGATAAGTATTATTTGAGAAGTATTTTCCACTTAGAGATTTGCTAAACCTTCTGAACTATAAATTGCCAGAACTTTAAAGATGCCAGATGTATTATTTTGCATGAAGTTCACTTGTTTATAAATTGGTGCTCAGAACTGTGTGTGGTATTTCATAATTCAGATACTTTATGGGAAATAACTCTGGGGATCCTGCCCAGAGACTTCTTTTCCTAGTTTAATTTTGCTTTCGTGCAGTTTTTCTGTTTCAAGAGTACTTGTGGTCTCATGAGCATTTGAGTGTTAGTCTTTTGCACTGCTTGAATTTAGAACAAAATTGAAACAGTTATCTGCGAAAAAATTGCAAATCCTCCACTCGTGTTTACTGGTTACATTTTGTCATTTAAATAAATACCAGGGCTTCACTTTCTGGAAAATTTTGGCCTTTTGATCTTTTTGCAATTTTTCAAGAGACCAGCTACTGTTGATAGTAGCAAGATTCTTCCTACTGCCCCAGAGATGCAGCAGCTTCTAAAAATTGTACTCAGTCCACATACTGAGCCCATAAAGCTTTTTAAACCCCCAAATACCTTTCATCCTCTCCCACTTCACATATTTTCATTGCAGGCTTTTCCCTCATGATTTAACTCCTGAGCTGTGCATCCTCTCCAACCTCCTAAACAGGGCTGATGTTAATGGGTGAAATGTGAATCTCTAGTCTTGAGACTAATTGTACCCCCTGTAGAGGCCTGTTGAATTCTGCTTTTTAACTTTGACCTGTGACACACATCTTCTTTCCTATTAAAAAAAATACTTCAGATTAATTCTACTACATGCTAGATATTAGGGGAATTTACACACAAGTATACAAGATATTATAAGGGAAGATCTATGTCAAAAGATAAAATCGGTCAGGGTTCTTGGGCCATTTATTTCCCACATGACCTTGACATTTGTAACATTTGTGTGTGTAACTGCAGGATCAGTTGGGGCTTGTTGCAGGTTCAGAGGATTGGGGATCAGTGCTCCTGGGTAACTTTGTTCTTGAACCTGGTTTTATGGTACTTTTGTGCTTTTCCCTGGGCTTGCATCAGAGAGTGTTGTTAAGCCCAGAACCTCTGAAATGCAAAGTGTCCTTAGAGGCTGTTCAGCAGGATGGGGACCCTGCTGGAGTTGGGAACCTGGCACTGGTCTTGGACTTGGTCCCTCTGTCCCCTGAAGCTGAGGTTGTGCTGTGTCAGTGTGTGCAGCGTTGCCACACTCTTCATTCTTGCCCTGCCCATTCTGCTTTTTGTCCCCCTCTTGGAAATACTGACAGAACTCTGAGTTTTCCTGGTGCTGTTTACATGCAGACACTTCTTAAATTTTCTTTTTAGATTATTTGATCTCTCCTTTTTTTTGTTTTGTTTTGTTTTTAACCTTCCTCCCACCTGAAAGGAAAGATGTGGTTTGACCAAACCAATTCCTTTTTCCAGTTGACTGAAACTGTGTTCTGAAGAGAGTGTTTGACTCCTCATCTTCATTGAGAAGAGAAAAAAAATCCCCTTTAAAAACCAGCAGCAACCATCCCAATTTTTAAAGGAATAAGTAGAGGACAGCACAAAGATCTGATCTGAAGGATGCAGAAGGTTTCAAGTGCCTTCCATTTTCATGTCAGTGTGTTCTTGCTGCAGCAGTTTGGGATGTGCTGCTGACATGTCTGTGTCTCCACGCCCTCGAGCTCCAGCCTTTTAAACAGCCCTTTAAAAAAAAATGGAAGGAAAAATGATTATAAATACCAGCAGTTCCTAAACGCTTTTACAAATGTGTGGGTGGGATAAGTATGCTGCCTGAAAAAGAAAATGTTTATGGAAATAGTCTGTTTGGATATTTATGTCTTTTTATCGTCCTGGTTTCAAAACCTTAAAGCACTTTGTGTTTTAAAAAAGTGAAGTTGCCAGCTACTGGCTATAACTTATTTGAAGTTGTACTGTGTTTCAGTAATGAATAAAAAGGTTTGAGTGAGATGGGGGAAAAAATTACTATCTGAGTTAAAAAGTGGGAAAAAAATCCTTTATTATGCTCTTAGTCTGTGTTGGATGTTGAAGAATTTTCAAAGAGTCTCACAACCAGTTTGTAGTAAGATTTTTTCCAACTCCCAGAATATGTGAAAACTGTTTTTCTTGCTGACACAATCATGAATAGATTCAAGACTTTTTTTAAGGTTTGGGGATGGGGCATTGAATTCCTTTGAGAGCTTTCATTTCATTGAAGTCTGAAAGCCACTGTTCTGCAGAAAACCTCAGAGCCTTGAGCTGCTCTTGCTGTAATAACACTGAGCATATGATAATAGGACATTGTTGCAAGAGCTTTTTCCACTTGGAGAAGCCTGTTTGTGTACTGTAGAAATCAGATCTGAATGTCCTAACATTACCTCTTCTTCTTTTTGTAGTCCTTGCAACAATAGCTTTTGCTTTCCTTCTGCTCCCGATGTGCCAGTACTTAACACGACCTTGCTCACCTCAGAACAAGTAAGGACCTGAGCAATCCTTTGCTCCTCTTCTTGTGTGTTGTATTTCTTTCTTTTAAAGAGAATTCTCTAATGAGCATTAACTTCAGGGCTGTTGTTTGTGCCTGGTTTTTGTGCCAACACCGTGCTTCCACTTTGAAAGTAGGAAGCACGATTTCTGCAAGTCACTGGCCCTTGCCAGCCTGGGAAATGTGATACCATTGCAGGGGACTCGATTTCCCAGCAGTGGTTTTTAGTAAGTTTGGCTTATTTTGGCTGAGATTTCAGAGTTTGGGATTTGGGTATTGGATTTTAATGTTCGTTAACACCGGGCTCTGGATTTTAATGCTGCCTCTTCTGGGGACTGTAGTTACATCAGTGAAAATTACAGCTGTTTGGAAACTAATTTTATTTTTTAACCTTGTGACTGGAGTTCATGTTGCTAAAAGCACTATCTTAGGTGGTGGTAGGAAAATAGCATGGTTACAATTTCAAGAGAGGTGCCAAGATTTACAGGGCTTTTTCCATCTCTGCAGTTCATGCTTTATACACACTGTTTGAATGTGAGGAAAGCTTTTATTTTGTTGCTGTTTTGGTACCTACTTGTGGCAAAGGAACTTCCCTTCAGTTGTTCTTGGCATCTTTCATCAGCAGTTGAACCTTGTTCCAAGTGTCCATTTTCTGCTCTTTAAATGGAAACACAAAGCCCTCTGGCTGATGTTTGTGTTGTTCCCAGGATTTCCTTTGGCTGCTGTGGGCGTTTCACTGCTGCTGAGTTGCTCTCGTTTTCTCTGTCTGTGATGCTTGTCCTTATCTGGGTCCTGACTGGCCACTGGCTCCTTATGGATGGTGAGTATGGGAATTAAGGGGCTTTACTGCTGGTTTGTGCCTGTTCTGACACATCAGTCACTGGTGATGATGGGTGAAATTTGCTGATATTAATGGCTTGCTGAGCTGTGGAGCAGAGTCCCTGAAAACAGCCAGGAACACGCCAGGGGAGTGCTTGGGACACCTGTTTTTCTGGTTTGTAAAAGCTTCCAAGGAAGTGCCAGAACACTCATGAAACATATTCCACCCCTGTGTGGTGTGGGGTGAATCGCCAGATTGAGTTAAAGAAGTGTGGAGACAGTGGTTGTTTGTGGTTCATGGCTTAATCTTAGCAATCTGGTTCATTTTTGCTGTGCATCTTGTTGTTTATTGGTTCAGATGATCAAATAATTTGTTGTGAGGCAGCTCACAGGAGCTGCTTGTCTTTGATCTTTGTGCTGCTTGCCATGGGTGGTGAGATGGTGCAGGTGGCAGGCGGCCAGTTGGCTTGGAGGTGTGAGTTATTGGGGTTTTTTCATGCTGGTTCAACTGAATTCCCAGCTTACTGTTCCGAAAAGGAGCTTTCCTCCTTCCCTCCTGCCTTCCAAATCTCTTGTGCTGGCTCTGGCACTCACTCAATCACATGGTGAGCTGATTGAGCTCACTACAATGGCAGCGTGCTCGGGTTTTGCCAGGCTGTTTTTCTGCTGCTGAGTGAGATGAATTGGATTATTGTGCAGTCAGGTATGTGCTAAATTTGGCCAAAGGTACGTGGCAGCATGCTGGGATCTGAGGGGATGGTGTGGATATGATGGCAGAGGCAGGAAGGGGTCGGCAGGAGCAGCACCTCTGCTGCTCAGCAGTGTCGGCGAAACTGGCTTAGGACATCCTGTAATGGCACCCCGGGGTCGTGATTGCTTGAAGAAAAATTGCTGGAACAACATCACCTGCCCTTGAAATTGTTCATCACAATAGAAAACATTCATCCCATCAGCTTCCAGCTCCTCCTAAACCAGGCAGCAGCAGAGGCAAGTCCTTAGCACGGAAGCCTCTCCTTGCACCTTCATTCTTTCTTTTGTACAAAGGCACTGTGCTTCATTCATGCTTTTTGCTGCTTTAAAAGTCCCACCTGTTGTATGGAAGGGGAATACCTTTTAAAGTACCAGATTACTAAATGAGAAAAATGCAGACCAAGTTTGTTTTGTGATAAGCAGAGTGGGCCACCATGAAATCAAGGGTGACTTTTGATCTGCAGTAGCTGCAAAGCCAAATGGAATGTCAAGTGTGGATTTTGGCAGAGTCTGAAGAGTTGTCTACACTGAGATATCACCAGAAGCATTTAGTTAAAAATAGTTATTTTTGTGAGTGCTTCAGTCTGACATCATGGGCTTCGAGGTAATTCATCTGCAGAGCTCTGAGCTGCTGGTGCAGTGATTCCTGGCTTTTATTTCTCTTGGAGGTTGATTATGATTTACTGAATTGTGTTGCTACTGTCTCGCTTTGAAGTATTTTATGTAATTTGTATGAAGGCAACTTGAACTATATAGGTGATCCTCCTGTCATTTGTTCAAATCCAATTAAATCAGTGTTTGCCAGTGACATTGAACAGGAACAGCATTTATTGGCCTTTGTCAGGGAAACAGAGTCTGCAGCTTTACTCCTTGGGCTGTGGGATCCTATCACTCTGCCTTTAGCTCTGCTCTGCTGTGACCCAGTAATGCAGACCCCAGTGACTCCCGTCCCTGTGGGCAGTCAGCACACGTATCCAAGTGCAGCACTCCTGTCCCTAAGGCAGTGCCTGCAGCTGCTGGGTGTGCAGGGCCCGGGGAGGATCCTCTGTTTGGCAGAGAATGGACCAGATGTTGTGACCATGCCCGGGAGGAGCGGGGCGGGTGTTCCTCCTGAGTTCTGGCTGTGTGGCTCCTGGCTGTGCAGTTGGTTCTCCCTGTGTGAGAGACCTTTCTGCTGGAGAGCTGAGGAGAACACAGGAGCAATACTCCATGGTGATTTCCTGTCCTCACAAAACCAAGGTGTCCCACCATGCCCCCACCGGCACGGCCGTTGGTTGAATGGCTTCTGGGGCAGGGATGTGTTACAGGGTACAGTGAGCAGAGGTTGTCTCGGAGGTTGTTCTGGCATGTGGTGATGCACATTTATAGGTCTTGAAATGCTCGTTTCTCAGAGCAGATTGTTTGATGACAGAATCCCCTGGTAAAGCCTGGGTAAAGGCTTTCCTCTATAGTGGACAGAGCTGGAGATGCACAGTGGGAATGCTGTAGATGGATGGAATGTCTGCAGTTACAGAGTGAACTGCACAGGCACAGATACCCCGGGAACTGCTGCGTCAATGGACAGATCCACGGCCTGTGTTCTTATTTGCTCCCTTTAAAATACACTTTGGTCAGATCAGAACCTAAGTACCTGTGTCTTTCAAAGGTCAGCTGTGGCCTGTGGGGGAGGTTAAATCCTCCCCAGGTCGCATTGTGCTTTGTAAACCAGACCCCACACCAGCAGCATCTGGGGCTGTCATTGCTCTGGGTGCAGGAGGGCAGGGGAGCTGCCAGAGTCTAATCACATATGCAAGGATATTCTTAATCCTCAGAATATCCCTGTTCCATAAGGAGTGTGCTTGCAGGGACTCTGGATTTAATTAGTTTTGTTAATTGAATGTTAACTCTTCCAGTTAATTCTTTCTTACTCAGCTTTCTTAAGCCAATGCCCAGCACTTCCAAACCAGGGCTGCCATTTGTGTGGCCACTCTACCTCTTTTTCTCTTCTTTCTCTCCTCTTTGTTTCTATTTTTTTTTTTTTTTTTATAATTTGGAATATATTTCAGTGAAGATCTACCTTATTTGTTTGTCAACACCAGCTTGGACAGGACTTTGTTTCTCTCATGATTTCTGGACTCTTCCATTGGCAAAGGGAGCTGGCCTCCATTTAGAGAAGCCCGTCGGTGGTTTGGCTGCTCTTTGGCCCATATTCCTCACACTTGCTCCCAGGCATTCTTGCTTCCCTTGTTTTTTAGCCTTACCAGTATTTCCTAAAGCTGTTGCAAAACTGTGTAATTATTACAATGTGTATTTCGCTGTCAGCTGAAGGATTTTTTTCCTTCTCCTTTTCTACCCGGTATTTGCGTGGTTTGATGAAAGTGCCTTATGCTTGTGTTCATTTCAGTGACAGAGAAATGGAGTGTGTGAACAATAGATAAAACTTCTCACTGGTTAAAATATTTCAACTTCTGGTTAATTATAACCTGGAAATCCTCTCCTAAATACAGGCTTGCTTGAGCTATTATTAACATTGGCTTTAGAGAAACCTCTTTGATTTAAGACAGACTGTACCCTTGTATTTGCTCTTCTGCCAGAGGAAGTCTGTAACTGAGGGCTATATTGAATTACTGAATGCAGTTCTTTTTTCTTGCTGCTTTGCTGTGTCAAATTCTTTAAACCTTGGTAACTTGCTTACATTTTGTAGCTGGTTTCAGTTGTGCAGTGTGATTTAGGGTATGTTTTTATCTGAGTAATCCCACCCCTCCATTAAAACTGGCAGCTCTGACAGTGGGTGTTGTGTCAGCTCTCAGATCAGGTGGGTTTGGCAGAGGTGCTGGGATGCAGCCCCTGGCACTGCAGGCAGCCAGGGTGGCAGGGGACTGGGGGCACGTTTTTCCCTTGAATCCATATGGATGTTTCCTTAGTGGTTTTTATGGAAGGACTCCCCAGCTCTCAGGTGAAATGCAAGTGTGAGATGGTTTCACAGTCCATAATTACAGTGTGAGAATCCAAAGGTTAACTTGTACATTTTGGCCAAGTCTAGCTGTCCCACTGGTGGGCATGTATGTCATGGATCAGCTTTCCCTGCAGTTCCACTTGGCCAAAATGGGATTGTAACTTCTTATAAATTCTGTGTCATGTTAGACAAAGACATTTTGTTGACAAATGTCTGCATGATTGAGTGTAATCTGGTCCCAACTGAGCTCCATTATTCCTTGTAAATAGACTGATATCACAGATAAAAGCTGATTTGCTTTTTAAGGTTTTTTTTTTTTATTTTTTTTTCTCGTAAGTATCTCTGTAGGGATTTACTTGTAACCAGCTGTGGAGTATCTTTGGTAGCTGAGGCTGGGCTTTAAGAAGCAGAAAATTACACAGAAGTGAAGACTGGGATTTTTGTTTTAGTTTAACATCTTGCCTTTCTACTCTGACAGAATTCCCCTGGGAACAAAATGAACATCTGAGCTGCCTCGTGTCATTCAGCTCATTGATCTGGCTGAAAACTCACCCTTGGGAGAGGGGTTAGGAAAAGACCCATATTTTTTTCCCTGTCAGTAGCTAGGCTTTCACACAGGTTCTTGGGAAATCCCTGGATATCTAAATGATGATGTTTCGTGGTGTTCTTGCCCAGTCTTGCCCAAGCAGAAGGTTGGTTCGAGGGGTTTTTGTCAGACCAAGTTCTAACATGTCACATCACTGTGCTATTTCTGAATTAAGAGTCAAGGATTTTATTTATTTGGGGCATTTACTAGAAAACCTCCTAATAATGTAAAAGTAGAGGTTTATGTTTGGGGCACAAAAAATCCAAAGTTGTTTTGTTGCTTCTGTTTTTAAGTGGGTAGTCAGGGTTGTAGAGGGGAGATGGAGTCTCTGGGACACAGGACATGGAACATTTCTTTGTGGTGGGTGGTGGAAGCCAAGTGGAATGAGTGGTTGTGCCTGCAGAGGGATCTCTGCTTCCATGGGCACACATTTGCAGTTGGCTACTGAATGTATTTTGACTTTTCTTAACCTTGGTAACAAGAATTTCACTGGCTGGAAATAGCAGACCGTCATCTAGTGCATGCAGAGCTGCACAGGTGCAAACAGAGGCTTCCTCAGGGTTTTGGGGGGGAGATCCTGGCTTGGGGGTGGTGGTTTTTTGTTTGTTTTGCTGTTTGTAATGAACTAATGATGTCTTGCATTTTGTAGCTCTGGCTATGGGCCTGTGTGTTGCAATGATAGCCTTTGTTCGGCTGCCGAGCCTGAAGGTTTCCTGCTTGCTGCTCTCTGGGTTACTAATTTATGATGTCTTTTGGGTAAGTGTTTGGTTTGGTTTCACTAAAACTGTTTTTATCCTTTGGATTTGTAATAGGCCTTGGGCCAGTTTTACATCAGTTGTGCTGGTATGAAGTTGATGAAATCTGGCAAAGCCAGATCTCACCGGCTTCAGTGCTCCATTCTGAGATGTTGAATTCTACAGCAGGATACGGAATTATTTCCTTGCTAATTAGTTGACAAAAGCAGAAATATGATTAGAACATTTCAACTTTCACATATTATTTAAAAAAAGAAGTTGGACCTGGAATTTTGGAAGCTGCTGAAGATCAGAACAAGCATTTCCAAGTCCACACAAAGCCGTACACAGAACAAAAATGTGCCAGCTTCTGATTAGCAGAGAAATCTGCAAAACAAGAATGCAAATTGATCTGTAGCCAGGAAGGTTGGCATAGAATCTTAGCACACTTCAACAAGAAACATGACAGAATGTACTTTGTAACAGCAAAAGGGTTTTGTTTCACCTTTGCATAACAGCGAGCGCTGATCCAGGGCAGCGCCCACTGACAGCTCTGGCAGGCAGGCACTTTCCAGGGGCATGAGCTGTAGTGTAGAGCCTGTTGGAGACCAGGGCTGCCTCATCCCATTCAGGAGTGAGCACTGTGCTCACCTCTTCTCTGCTCTCCAGCTTTCTCCTGTTTTTAGCCTCCTGTTCCCCGCCTCTGTCATCCGGCACCACCTGTTTGTAGCCCAGACAGATCCTTTGTGAAGGATCTCAAGATACTAATCAGTGACTTGATATCAGAAAGTATATTCCAGTTATCCTTGAGGATTAATAGTGTAAAAAGCTCCATCTGAGTTTTTGAAATGCTTTTGCCTTTTAACATCATATACAACATATGTGCATGGAAAATTTGGACAATAACCTTTCTTTTCTTGAACAAGCAAAGCAAAAATAGATGCAGCTTTGAGTTGCTGTGGAATTGCAGTTTGTAACTTCTGATTTCCTTGTTCCATAGGTCTTTTTCTCTGCCTACATCTTTAACAGCAATGTTATGGTGAAAGTGGCCACACAACCAGCTGATAATCCCCTGGACGTGTTATCCCGGAAACTTCACCTGGGACCAAACGTGGGCAGGGATGTTCCCCGTCTGTCGCTGCCTGGTAAACTTGTATTCCCAAGGTAAAATCAGTGGATCTTTTACTAGATTATATGAGAAACATTTTCCTTCCCTGTACTTAGTAGAACTAATTCTGTTGGAAATTCTCATCTTAGTTCCCTGAATAATTGCAGGAATTGGGAAGGATTAGAAACTGCTCTAAACAAGGGCACCTTACTGGGCAGGAGCTGTGCTGGGGGGAGATGATTCCACACCTCCCTGCTCCAGGGGTTCCTTGCTGGCTCGAGTCTGTAACCAGACACATGCAGGCAGCTCAGTGCAGCAGCAGCAGGCAGTGGGTTCTGTTGGTGTATTTACTCCTGTTTCTTTAGATGTTGGGATGCTGAAATCATAGAGATAAGAAGTTCATTGTCTGCAGTGATAAAAACAAAATTGTTCACTTTGTCAACTTTGTGATAACTCAATTTGCCTTTATTTTCTTGAAAAAGATACCTTGGATTTAAGATAATGGACAATTTTAGTTCTTAGTCTACCTCCCAATTGGCTCTTTTCTGGGAATCTGGCAAGACTATAGTTTTCTGTTTTGTCTGAATGAGGCCAAAGGTCTGAGAAGTCAAAACTGAGAGTACTGCCCTGTGTTAGATCAGTGTGCACGGGGATGGAGGTGCAGTGTCTGTCAGTGTTAATCAGTCGGATAAAAGGGCCAGCTGGTCCCTCCCATCAGCTGAGAAGAGAGAGAGCTGAAATACTGCACTGATGGATCTGTCTCATTGAGTGAGTTAAGGGCAAAAGCAGCTTAAACACTGCTGGGAGAAGGAAACTGGGGTGGAGTAACACGTCATCCCTGCCAAAATGGGTTTGTGTAAAGCTGAGCTGAGGTGGTGGAGAAATCACTTTGGAAAACTTCAGTAGCCAGCATTTAGCTCCTGCTACATCCCAAGTTTGCCAGGGAAAGAGGGGATGTGCCAAACGAAGCTCAGACCAAAGTGGAGGAGTCTAGAGCTTGTCACTTTTTGTTTTGGGCGTGAACCTAATTCCAGTTGCTCTCCAGTTCCACAGGCAGCCACTTCTCCATGCTGGGGATTGGAGATATTGTGATGCCAGGGCTCCTGCTCTGCTTCGTCCTGCGTTACGATAACTACAAAAAACAAGCCAACAGTGACTCCTGCGGTGCCCCAGGACCAGGGAACATCTCTGGGCGGATGCAGAAGGTCTCTTACTTTCACTGCACACTTATTGGCTATTTTGTAGGTGAGTAATTAGTGTAATATGGAGAGCTGCCCAGTGGGCAGATGTGGGATTATTGTAGTAGGGTTAAAAGAAGATGATAGCAAGTGTAAAGAGGCTTTAAGAGGATGTTTGGTTATGTTCTTTTTTAATCCTCTTCTCTTTGGGTTTATTGGCATGGTCTAGGGAGAAAAACCCTTCAACAATCTTCCTTTTAAGATTTTTTTGTTGTTGTTGTATTTTATTTAGAGGATGAAACAGATTATCAGTGTGTTTTTGTTAGCACTTACTCTTTGCTTCACTGTCTAGTGTCGTAGCTCATACCTGGGTTATGGTAAAAATATGGGAGTTTCCAGATTAATTATGCTGTTCAAAAATACATACTACATCTAGGTAATTCATCTAAATAATTTCTGCATTTTTGTATTCTGCTGTTAATGATCTCTTAGTTAGATTCTATACGTTAATAGTACATACAGAAAATCATCAGTAGTCACAAATGGAATGCTGGTTATAATTTGCTGTAGCCAGCCCTCTGCTCCCTAACATAAAACAGGCTTTTCCCTCAGGTCAGGACATGTGTGTGCATATCCTGACCTCCTGCAGTCCTTCTGAGGATGAAAAGGAAAGATTCATTTCCTACCTGTAGCCTTCCTCTCACCCATCATTCCCCCAGTGTTCCCTTTGGGCAGGTATCCAGGAGAGTCATTCCTGGTGTGTGCAGCCCTTCCTCTGAGCCCCCACTGCTCAGGCCAGGGCCTCACACTGACAGTCTCCAGAGGTGCCAGCCCTGGAGCAGCACTTCAGTGTGGTGCAATTCCCCCTTCACCTGCTGTTGCATTCTGTTTGAGTTCTTCTTGGGTTAGTCTGGAGAGTCAAAACCAGAGCCGGTGGCCCCATGCAGCCTAATATTCAAACAGAATAATTTGTCACTGTTTGGTTTGTTTCAGTTGCAATCAGGAAGAGCAAAACAGAGAGAAGTGACTTTTCCCCTCCTATTTAAAATGGTGGATGAAATGCTGAGAACATCCACATGCAACCTGGAGATATTTATAGTGCCTTTTTTCTCTTGCAGGTCTATTAACTGCAACAGTAGCTTCTCGTATTCACCGGGCAGCCCAGCCTGCCCTGCTCTATTTGGTACCATTCACTTTATTGCCGCTCCTCACCATGGCCTATTTAAAGGTAAGAGGGGATGGCACGGGGGCAGCAGGAAGCCCAGCTGGCAGCAGGGTCAGTGTCCTTGCAGTGGCAGCAGCTCTCAGGAGGATGATGAGTGTCCCTGAGAGCTCTGGCCCAGAGCTGAGAGACCACTGCTCATCATTTCTTACTGAGAGAGGAGTTCCTGAAATAGAAGATAATTTAGGTACATAAAGTACCAGTAATTACAAACTCACTAAATTCTAAAGTATTAAATGCTGTTTTAATTAAATAAGTGAGTTTGTCCTTGTCCAGCTTGTCATGAAATACCACATGGACAAAGGCTGAGCAGCAGTCAGAGAGGCAGAGCCTTGTTTGCCTGTTCCCAGTCACCTGTTCTCAACAGAAATTTTAGAGTGTACCGTTCAAGTTGAAACACACATCTGGCACTCTGCAGAGCAGAACATAGGAAAGGGCAGGATTTTCCACCTGCATCATTATTTCCTTCCCATCAGAAACCCCTTTTGGGTAGATCTGCTGCCAAAATAAGTCGTTCTGGCCTGACAGGGAAAGGATTTTTTTTTTTGTCTTTGTTGTAACTTGCAAAACAGGTGAAGAACAGGTTTGCTCTAAGACACGCTTGCAATTCTGTGTGCATTTAAAATGTGATTCTAAGCAGAGTTCAGAGTTTCTGAGGACACTGTCCTTGTGCTGTTCCCCTGCCCAGGGCGATCTACGTCGCATGTGGTCTGAGCCTTTCCACTCCAAGTCCAGCAGCTCCCGTTTCCTGGAAGTATGATGGAACGGACAGGAAGTGACCTGAACTTCTGCCTTGGTCCTTTTCACTTTAACTTGTGGCTTTGTTGTCTCCTAAAGCTGGACTGGCTGGGACTTGGGAAGGTACCAATGATGGGACTTGTATGAAAGGACTTTGTATTAAAGGAGGGAAAGGAACAAAAGCGAAGATCCCGGAGCTCCGTGTGACTCCCGATCTCCTGCAGATGTGGAGTTGGGGACCCTTTGTGCAACTGCAGCCACTTTCCTCTTTTCCTCACTCAGATGGATTAGTACCAGACTATTACATTTGTGAGAGAGGAAGAGACAGACTTGAAACTGAAAACGGCTTGAAGTCGTTCAAAAACTCGTGAACACTAAACACAAACACGGTTAAAGAAACTGAAGCTTCTTCAGAGAACCCTCGTGGACATTGGGACCAGTCTCCTGCGGGACTTCGGTTTTGAAAAGAACTGAGACAGAAGGTCTTCTGTCACAATATTGGGTTTTTTTGATTTATTAAATATTTCCTGTGGTGTGAGGTTACTTATTAAATCCACAGACATTGAGTGACTTCTTGCAGTATACATATAAAAATTTGTTGTAACAAGTTACATTTCCACCCAGATGTCATGTTGCAGTGAAAAAGGGCACGATTTTTATACATATATATATACACACATATAGATATATATATGAATAAATAAAAAGGAAAACCTGCTAAGATCATGCTGTGTAGCAGACAGGGGCTTGCTGTAATTTTTAGCATGTAGCACAGTTACTCTGGCTTTATGTATATGGATCTACAATGAGCTGCTGTTTTTTTCCCCCTCCTACAACTGAACCTGCAGTTTAAAACCAAGTGTAGTATTTGTACTGGTTGTACCATGGACTTTAGGGGATATTTGGTTTGATCAATGTAGCAAACTAGGGAAGAAAAAAGTTCAAACCCAGCCCTGTGTGTCTGAGGGGGGAGGAGGTGGGGGTGTCTTTTTTCTTTTTTTTTTTCCCTCCCTTTTTTTATTTTCATTTTTTACAAACAGCTCCCTTGCAGGTTTTTAGTAGTTCCTTCTTGACCCAGTGCATGTATTATAGCAGCAATTGTCTTTGTGCTTTCTGATCATAGTAATGTATCACTTGTAAATACATTTTTTCTATTTTCTATTTTTTTGTATTTTTTGCATTTTGTTTCATTAGTGTGCTGTATTTTTCCATGCCCCTGCCCCTTAAAGAAAACAAGAAAAAAAAAAAAGGAAAAAAGAAAAACTGTCCTTTACTGTTGTGACTGGTTGGAGTTTGTGTGTTGACTGCTTTGTACCTGTAGCTTGTTAAAATGTGGATTTTATTCTTTTTTCTTTAAACCAGCAGTTCCAGTTGTTATTTTATTGACTGAAAGGCTTTCCTGAGGTAACTAAACTTTTTTCCCTTAAAGCAGTGTGCCAAGCTGGGTGTGGGGAGCTCTTCCCAAAAGCTGGTAGCTCATTGACAGCAGCTGAGAATTGTTGGTGGGTGGGGAAGGAGGAATGTTCAACAGTGACTCTGACTGAGCAGGGACAGTTTGGGTCTGGTTTTGTTCTGGTAGGTGAGGAGGGTTTGGTGAAACACCTGATGCTCTGCCCAGCTGGGGCTACAGCAGGAGCATATTGGGCATGGCAGGAAATTTCATCCAGCCATGGGTGTGCACTGTCATTAGTTAATGTCATTAATTAACACCCTCCTCTGTTCTCAGGCAGCTCTGGCACTGATGGCAGAGGAGCTGACGGGGCTGATGCGTCTGAGCGGGCTGGGACACGACACACCTCCAAGACAGCTGGAACACCCCAGGAAACAGTAAGAAACAGCTCAGCCATCTGGGGAGGCCCTAAGATTTAGCAGTGTGGGTGGGTGGGTGAGTCAGGGGAGATGCTGGGACTTTATTTTTTATTTTTTATTTATTTATTTATTTATTATCACACCACCACCACTCCTCAGTTCTCTCTCTCTTAGCTGAAACCATTCCCTCCAGCATGTGCCTGCAGTGTGCATTGTCAGGTACCTGTCACTTTTAAAGGAATTAGTTTTTAACTAAAAACCTGCTTTTTTCTGTCCATAGCAGTTCTTAGATCCCAGACTTGCTAGGGACAACAGAAAGGCGAGTTTTCAGCTACACACCTCAAACCAAAGGTGAATAAAATATTCAGCAGGGTATTCAGAGAAAGAAAAAAAAGGCACGTTTTTGGTTGCTTTTTTTTTGCCCAGAGGTTCCAAGCAGTGGAATAACAACTTCAGATCCAATTTGCTGCTGCTTTATCTGCCCAGCCCTTGCACCCACCTGACAGTCATGCACAGCTTGGGTGCCATCAGCTTCACAGCAGTTCCCTCCAGCCTCTGGAATTAAAATACAAGGTCTTCCTTTGTCTTGCAGTGGCATTTTTAGGCCCTGCCTGGAAAGCATCCCTGTGAACAATTTCTACACTTAGAAGTATTCTGGAAGAAGCTCTAGAAATGCTAATTGATAAATGCTAATCGATAAATGCTTAAGGACAATTAGTCCAGCTTTCCAGAAAATCCCTGGCCTCCCTTGTTAAGCTGTATTGCCCTCCTGCCCCGGGAGAGCAGAGTTGTAACTGAGCCCTCTGTCTGTGCCCTGCAGGTTCCACTGGCACTGCCCAGGTGAGCACACACTGGACTGGAAGGTGTCTGCTGCCCCCTCAGCTGGCAGGAAGAGGGTTTTGGTGCTTTGCAGGGGTTCACTGAAGCATAACTGTCCTAAGGAAAAGCGCTTTCCCAGGGCTTTGAGTAAGTTACAGCTGCAAAGCTTTGTCCCACAGCTCTCCCACCCAGACCCACCTCAGCGTTCAGAGATCACAAGTGGATCCTCCCTGGCTCTGGGCCCTCCCTGCACAGATGGACCTTCTGTCCTTGGCTCCCCAGTCTCTGCCTGAGGATCAAACTATACAGGCTGCTTTGGGTCCCCTGGATTGTGGGAGGCCATGCAGGGCCCGGGTTCCTGTCCCTGTGGAGTCTGGTATGGTTGCTGATGTCACCATCATTTAACAGTCTGTTGAATTCCTTAATTAACTATTTGACACAAAGTCCTGCAGGTGAAATGGCCAAACTACCTGCCCTTTCTTCTAAAAGTTGTCAGAATTATCTTAACAACTTTTTCACTCACCTAAGCTTTCTTGCAGGAATGCAAAATGAGGCTGGCAGAAAAGCGATAGACTGGAGCATATTTATAGCATAGTTGTCAGAATAGGGACCAGAATTGTACTGTACAAATCTGCTGACAGTCTGGAGTCAGTTTTCTGCTGTGACTGGGAATAGTCAGCTTAGAAATGGCACTTTTTGTATTCTGAAATTTCCCTAAGGTCACACTTAACCTTGCAAACATGAGGAGTTCCAAAATGGCCTGGGGTGTGTGGCCAGTCTGTGTGGGCAGAAAGTGTGAGAAGTGGAAACAGGTCACCCTGTGTCAGTACTGGCCTGTTGGGGCACCCAGGGCAGTCATCACAGCCTCACCCAGCTGGTGTGAGGGCACGGGGCACTGCCTGGGAGCACAGAGTGTTCCATGAGAGAAGGGGAAGCACTCACTGAGGGAATCAGGAAACACATACTGAGGGTTGAGTGGCTTCCCCTGCTTAGAATGACCTCTTTGGAGGGGGAAGTGGAGGGAAGGCTCCCAAGTATTTTTCTTTTTATACAATTAGTGAGTAGAATTTGAAATTAATTTTTTAAGTAAATGGTAATGAACTCCATTTTTCATTCAAGTTACAGCGCTGTCGCATTTTCTTACCTCTATTCCATGTCTTCTTCCTGTTATTCTTACAAGCAATTGGGTTTTTTACCTCAGGATGTCTCTCAAATTTGGTGTTTTCCATGCTTTCCAACTTCCCTACATAACCTGAATGTGTGATCTGTGTTGAGGGCTCTCAACTTGGGCAAAACAAAGTTTTAATTTAAAATCAAAATATGTTTGCCCTTTTTTCCTAACAGCTAACACTGTCAGAAGAGACTGGTGGAGCAGACTGTTGTGCTGTGAAAGCAGTACTGCAGCAGGTTCAGCTGAGTCCTGTAAAACTTGCTTGCTTAAACATGGAAGGCTGAAATGGCACTTCTGGGGTTTTTTTTGGAATTATGTGAAATGGAGTGATGAGCCCTGTCCTGCTGTGCTGTGAGGTAGATGCTTCCAAGGGGGAGCCAAACTCCAGGCAGCTCGTCATTCCTGGTGAGGGATGGGACAGAAAGGATGTGTCTCATGTCTGTGCTCCCCAGGAGTTAAGTATTTCTCACCTGTGTGTATTTAATTGTAGCAGCCCAAAACAGCTCTCCTCTTCCTTTAGTCTGTTGGGAACTCAAATGAAGAATCTGTGAGCTTTAAGTGTGATAAAAAAATCTATCAATTTTAAGGTCCTTGTTACTGTAACTGTTTCCTAAGAAAGGATTCTACTTTGGGCTCCCCGTTTCATCCCCAGCAATCTGCTTTGTAACCAGTTTCATGTACACTTAGAGCACCGTGGGGCAAAAACCACAATGTCCTTGAAAAGTGGCTTATCTCCTTCCCCTTAATTGTTTCTAATTTATGTATGACCTGATTTTCCCATCTCGGTGCCCCAACTCTGGATGTTGGCCGAGTTTGTAAAGTGATAAAAAGTTACAGCTTCCCCTGCAGCAGCCCCTTCTTCCCAAGGAGAGCCGGCCCTGCCCACACCTGGCTGGGATGGTGCTGTCTGGGGGTGGCTGGGTAAGAGCTCCTCGTTTAATGCTGCAGAACTCGTTTGTGTTTTGCACGTTCAGCAGTTCCTTTGCAGCAGCCCTGAGGAGCAGAGGCACAGGCAGCAGAGAGTTCTCTCAGCCAGCAGCAGTGAGGAGTAAGCTTGTAGTATCTTGCTCTGAGAAAAGCCATGGCTTTGCTCTGGGAGCTCTGGGCCTTTTTGTGTAAGTGTGCTGTTTACCCCAGAGCACTGCTGTGACCACTGCAGTGTCACAGGTCACTGATCTCTCTCTGCCCCTGTGGCAGCAGGGAAGGTATTGCATCCAGGTATTCCCAAAAGCAGGTTCTGCCCACGGGCACAGCAGCAGGGCTCTCCCAAGAACAGGCCATTACTTGATGCTCCCCCCAGTGTTCTCTGCCCACAAGGGATTTGGTCCATCAGGACTGTAGGTTCTCCAGGTGTTCTGTGTCAGCCGAGGTGGTCACTGTCACCATGGGGTGTGTACAGGGGTGGTTTCCTTCCGCTCTGGAGAGAAGCTGCAGCCAATTAGAGCTGGTAATGAGGGAGGCAAGTGCTGACAGCCAGCAAAGGGGACCTGAGAGAAGCAGCTGGATGAGAGGGGAACAGGGCAGCCGGGTGGCAGGAGTGTGACTGACTCTCTGGGTCACCGGGATTCCAGTGACCTCGGCACACGAGGTCAGTGCAGATGAGCACCGAGCAGGAACTCTGCATTCTTAAGAGTCTTCACATCCCTGCAGCTCCTGTTCTAGCTGAGTGGCTGCAAGGAGAAATTAGTGCAAAATAATATCACACTTCCTCCCACAGAGTCATAGAAGTGAGCCTTCAGCAGTCAAAATGGTGACACAGGATAAAATCAAGCTACAAAAGCGTCTCTCTCCTACAAGGTCTCCATAATGTACAACAGAATCACAGTCACAGTCATGGGAATGGTTTTCCAATAGGACTATTCCTGTTGAATGCATTGCCTGGCTCTGTTTCTGTCAATCCTTATGTTTGTGAGAGCAGCAGGAGAAGCTCAGCACCTGAGGACCTTGCCCCAACACGCTGTTGCCCTCCAGCGCCCTGCAGAGGGATGCATGGCTGACATCACTGAGAACTGGTCTCACTGGTACACACGGGCCCTGCTGGTTTCTGCTTCTGGGTCTTGTGACTGGAAGAAAATAATCTAAATTAATTCACATTTGCATTAAAAAAAAAAGAGGGAGGGACTGGTGGTCCTTCAAAGTCTGGTTTTATTTGTCTTCTCTGCTCTCTCACGTATGGCAGAATCCTGCTCTTCTTCTCTCCACACAAGTCTAAATAAATGGCACCACAGGAAAATAACCATTTACCTCTAGTGTACTCCTCTGGACAAGGGGCTGGACCAGACAGTCCAGGTCTTAATTCTCTCCATCTTTTCCTGAGTTGAGAGTTTTTCCTATGGCTGTTGAATCTTCTAAAAGGCAATGTCTTGACAAAGATCATTGATTGAGGACATGTGCTACTGCTAAAGCTTCCTGGTAAGGTTTGTGTGTCATCTGTTTTCCTCCTTGTTGCCCAAAAGGGATTTAAAGGCTGTTACTGCCCCTTCAGGCACTTCCTTTCTTATTCATATTGTAGAAGCAGATTTGGGAGCAGAGGTTTCTTTGGCCTTTTTTTTTACAAAAAAAGTCTCAGGCACTGCAGCTTTTTTGCCCTTTGCTTCTATCCCTGCATCCCAGAGCAGCAGAGTGAGGAGGTGCTGGGCTTTGCTGACCAGTTCAAGGGATTCTTTCTGATCTATGTTTTCACATGTCCACAGAGGGTAACCACAGCCTGTGCTCAGCCCCTCTGTGCATATGTAATTCCTGCATGTCCTGTCTGGCTCCTCTCCTGCTGGTAGAGGGAAGAAGTGCCCTGCTGCAGGATTACCTCCACACAGCCTGTGTCCAATTAGGAGCTCCCAAACACACCTGAAATTCAAGGCACTCTGACCTGCAGCCTGGATTGGGGTGAAGGGGTCACAGCTCTCAGCACCTCTAACTCTGGCACTGTTTATCCAGTGCCTGGTAGCGACAAATTTTCCAAAACAGGCACTGGCTGGGAAGGGCACAAGAAGAGCTGCTGACTTCACTGAACAGCCAAGGCCATTTTGGCACTACCAAACCCATCCAGTGCTCCAGGAGAAGCCCCACACTGCCCTACCAGCACAGGTTGTCTCCTCCCTCCTGCACTCACAGCTTACAAACCTCAGTCCAGCCACTGTCCAAGGAAGAGTCAGTACATTGTACACTGAGGGTCAGTTACTCATTGGTGAGGAAAACCTCCATCATTGGCCGCATTCTAGAGGGTCAAACTTGATCACTGTTGAGCACCATTACGAGGCACTTGGGCAGTGTGTGGCCCTCCTGGCCGCCTCAGCCTCGGTAGGCCTTGAGCAGCTGGCCTGCAATCACCAGTCTCTGGATCTCACTGGTCCCCTCGTAGATCTCGGTGATCCGGGCGTCCCGGTAGTGCCGCTCCGCCGGCATCTCCGTCACATAGCCCATCCCACCCAGGATCTGGATGGCCTGAAGTAAGAGCAGCAAGTTAGACAGGAAGCAGGGTCAAGGAATTTGTTGTCTACAGAACACAAGCACAGCCACTTTAACGGGAGCTGAGCCCACTGCACGTGTAACTGGGAGGGGTGGGACCCAGGGGGGAGACTGCAGCTTGTTTGCAATCAAAAGAATAAACAGCATTTGAGCTGGGTAAGAGCAATGCTGATGTCCCAGAAAGAGAATTAATTGCTTCAGAGATATCTGTTAGTGATCCATGTTCAGCTAAGATGCTTTTATTAAGGACAGGGGACACTAAATGGAGATACACAGGGCCTGTTCCAGGTGCAGTGGTGCTGACTGGTGTGCCAGTGCTCTGTCTCCCACACTGCTGATCCTACTCAAAACTGCCACTACCCTGGACAGCAGCAGGCACATATCACTGTAGTAATACAGCTACCACAGGCCAGTATAAATCCCTGCCCCCATCCTACTCCCCGACAACCCAGAAGGTGGCTGTGCTAACCAGCTTCAGCCACAGGGGTTGAGTAGTTGGTTGGTTGGTTTGTTTAAAAAATAAATTAGTAAATTCCATCCCACCTTCCCAAAGCACTTGTGTTGTGTGACAACCAAACATCCCTCTCCACGTGCTGTATACCAGAGGTGTCAGTGGAAGCAGTTACCTGATGAGCGATGGCCGTTGCAGCTTCTGATGCAGCCAGTTTGGCCATCGCCGCTTCCTTTGGGGAAGGAAAACATCACTGAGGGTGCAGTTGTGGCAAAAAGGAACCCCTCACCTGCTTGAACCCTCACAGCCCAGCTGTGCAGAGACAGGACTGACGTTGTGCCAGCTGGGAGCAGCCACCCCTCTCTCCTCGGCTACAACCAGCGCTGAGCGCAGGGACCTGCTCAGAGTGCGGCTCCCCGGCCCTGAGCCTGTGCCCTGCTGTCACTGCTGGACAGATGCAGGGCTGGCAATACCTTAGTGAAGGGCTTCCCGTTGTCCTTCAGCATAGCAGCTCTCCAGGTCAGCAGGCGGGCGCCCTCCAAGGCCACAGCCATGTCTGCCAGCTTGAACTGCAACGACAAACACTGCCTTTGGCCCAGGGCCTCTGCTGCACAAGGACACTCAGCTGAATTCTCCCACCCCTGGGGCCACTGGGAGAGGAGCCTGCATCCAAACAATCCGTTTTAACAGTGTTCAGAAATGGAAATTATTACCCTGTTTATCCCAGGCAGTGCAAAGTGCACTGTGTTGCTGACACCATGCCTCAGAGCACACATGGACTTTCCACCAGCTCCAGCACCGTGGGGAGCTGCCCCATGTGCCCAGCTCGTACCTGCACTGCCTGGAGCTTTGTGATGGGTGACCCAAAGGCCATTCTCTTCTCAGCATAATCCACAGCACAGTCCAGAGCTGCCTGTGCTATTCCAAGAGCCTGTGAGGCAATTCCAATCCTTCCTCCATCCAGAGTTTGCTGAGAAAGACATAAAATACCTGTTAAGTCAAGTAATACTTTATCAAAAATAGTAGATTCGTATATCTGTTTCTGGGAAGCGCTGTAGCCTCAGAACCCTCTGGTCAGACACCTCCTTGATTCAGAATATCCCCAGTTAGGTAGGAATAGAGAGCTATAACAAGTACTGGGCACTGTGGAGAGAAGGGGAGCAAAAAGGAGAGGTGTTGCTTCTTATTAGCTGGGAAGAAAAAAAGCCCAGTGCAAAATAAGGGAAACAGCACAACAAGAAGCATCTGCTCTGGAACGAGCTGGAAAGAACCCTTCAGCCAGACCCCTGGCTCACTGTGCAGCTCAGTTTACTTTAACTGAAAAATATTGGAAATCTGATAAATTTTCCTCTTTTGCCCTCATCATTAGGACACTGAAGCATTTTTTAAACTAAGAAGTGAATCCAGTCAATAATCTGACTTAGCTCAAACACCTGCCCATTAGGCTTTTAACTGGTGACCTGCCTCACTGTGCACAGGAAGAGATTGCAGCACAGGGAGAAAAGGCTTCATCTCCTCAGTCCAGGGCTGAGGGTCTTCAAAAGTTATTGGTGACTGGCAGGTTCTTTTAGTTTGGGACATAATGGAATGGGCTGTGCTCCAGGGAGCTTGGCCATTTCAAAAAACAACAAAGGGTGTTTTGCCCCTACAGAGAGAGCAGTGACCACTTCCAAGGGGCAGTGCCTCACTGCAGGGAACATGCTGTTCCCAGCTGCCTGGCTCCTCCTCAGAAGTCACACATATGCCATAACTCAGCTGTCATCCACCTTGAGACACTATCCAGAGGTTTTCCTGGGCCTCCAGGACAACTTCCCTCTGCCACAGTATTTAAGCAAAATATCATGTTTTTTCTTTATCCGTGGGTACAAACTGGAGAAAGAGAGGGTTGGGAAAGGAGAACACAAAATACACCACTCCTGCTGACAGCACCTCAGTGGCATCAGCATTGCTTTAGCTGAGAACTGCCATGATAAAAGGGTTGCCAAGGATCTGTGGTAAATTAACCATTCGTCAATCTGTGGGAATGATTTCTCCCATGGTGGCAAGAGGGGTCAACAGCCTAACATGATATAGAACACCTTATGGGAATGATTCTCAGGGAAGTGATCATGACTCTGGAAATGATTTACAAAATGGTAAAACTTGGGAGCTACAGCTGTGTCCTGATTCCTCTCTTACCATGGCGATTTTGAAGCCCATTCCCGGCTGCCCCAGGAGGTTGGCCTTGGGTATCCTGCAGTCCTCAAATATCAGGTTGGCAGTGGAAGAGGCTCGGATTCCCAGCTTGTCTTCTTTCTTCCCCAGTGACAGCCCAGGCGTTGGCATGGGAACCAAGAACGCGCTAATGCCCTGCAAAAAGACCAAATTCCTAAGAATGGTGCCACCTTCCCACTAACCTGGCTGTCCACAAGCTTCCTTCGTTTTTCATATTAGCCACATGTCCAGATAACCAGGAGAAGGGAGGGGAGAGCTGAGACAGCACAAAGCCAGTGCACATCAGCCCCTCCTCTGCTCGATGCCTGCATGGCCCTAAAAACAGAATATCCAGACCTTTGCAAAGTGTTTCTCCCACACAACTCCTTCACTCCCGCCTCTTTTTCCTGACTGATCCCAAGGAACGTACCTTGTGCTTCAGGGATTTGTCTGTCGTGGCAAACACCACGGTGGCCGAGGCGTCCCAGGCGTTGGTGATCCAGGCCTTGGTGCCATTCAGAACCCACTCGTCCCCGTCCAGCCGCGCCACCGTGGAGGCCGCGCCCGCGTCGCTGCCGTTCCCTGGGCGAGGCACCACCAAACCAGCCTCAGGCCACCTGTGCCAGCCTGGGGGACAAACCCACCCCCTGCCCACACCCCCTCAGCTCACGGCACCTCCTCAGCTGTGGCAGTGTCACCACTGTCCCTCCCACAGGACCTGGACAGGGAGCAGAAAGGCCAGTGTGTCCAGAGCTCCGCTCACTGAGGGGATGAGCATTTTCAGCTGGGACCTTGGGATGGCAGTTCACACCTTGGGCACTGGGACTTCACTTAGAACTGCTACAAACCACCTTTCTACAAACTCTTACAATTTCACAGACCTAAAGTCCACCCTAAACCTGACCAAGGAAAGAAGCAACAGGGATGGTAACAGTCACATCACCTGGTTCACTGAGGGCAAAACATCCAATTTTCTCTCCACTGGTGAAGGGAGCAATCCACTTGTGCTTCTGCTCTTCGGAGCCAAACTTGAGTATTGGCCCTAAATACAGGGACTTTAATAATTGAGTGTTGTTAGTGCCTCTTAAAGGTACAACCAACCCAGTAACTCCCTCATGCCTACGTGCTCTCCAACACACCAGAACCCACCACAGGAACAGATCCATTTCTCCCAGGCACCCCTCCCCAGCAGTAACCCCCCAGTGCCAGCCAGCTGCACCCCTGTCCCTCACACTCACATTGTTGACGCTGACGATGACGCCCGTGGAGGCGCAGCCCCTGCTGATCTCCTCCACGGCAATGGAATAGGCCAGGTAGTCCAGGCCTGCTCCTTTGTACTTCTCTGGCACATCCATAGCCAGCAGCCCTAGGCTACCCATCTTCTTCACCTGCACACAGGGAATGGAGAGGTCAGATCCTCTGCACCACCAGTGTCCCACAAAATACACACAGACACGTGGAGATAAGGAAGGGTCATGGGAGGGCTGCACTCAGAGGAAAAGATGCCACAACTCCTGTGAAATGGGAATCTGACTGTACAGACTGCTAAGTGTCCCCAGGGCCTGGTGAATTCAGCAGGAGCTGTACTTGGTCATTGTTACTTAGGCTCTTGCTAGTGTAGAGAGGTCTCTTCAGTACCAGGAAAGGGGGAGCCTTGTGAAGGTGAAATCAGGAGACAGAACCTCACCAGCACTTCCTCAGCCTCCCAGCAAAGCTTCTCCCCTTGCATGTCTCCTGTCAGTAGGAAGACTTCAATGGGACATCTAACTGATAAAAATCATCAGAACTTTACCTAGGACTGCACAGGGGAAGAATTTTATAGAATGAATGACCCACAGAACACATTGCAAGAAGGTGATTGGTTTTTCATTCCCATTAAAGCCAGATTTTGCTTCCCATAGAATTTAATTGTTGGTTACATTCCACACTGTTCCACCCCAAATTCCTCAGCTGGACCCCTGGCTCTGCAACCATAAACTCTTCACAGTCTCACTATAAGTCTTTTGTTAATGTTTTGCAACATAGAAGAGAAAAAACAAGCTTTGCTTTGTTTTCATATTTAAGATGTCAAGCTTCTGGTGTTGCAAAAATAAGGTGTTACCAGCCCCTGTTTGCTTTAAGAGAAACCTGGGGGAATTTTTAAACAAATCATTTCCCTCCTGTAAGGATACCCAACACACCAGTCCTTGACATCCAATCCAGAGGATGAACAGGACAGAAACTCCTTCTATGTTGCTTTATAACCACTGTTTACATTTTCAGTTTTTCCCTACACATTCAAGTGAAAAGACTCAAAATCAAATGTAAAATTCACAGATGAGAACAGTAAGGAAAAGGGTTGTTTTCTTCCTTTGAGTAAGTATGACTTTCCTGGCTACCTTCCTTACTCCTTAATAGAAAGAGGAGTGTGACAAAACTCACATGCCTCCAACTGTGTTTGTTTGGAGCCTCTTGGCTAGCACAACAGGATCTGTTTTTCTGAAGCTTCCTATTTCAACACACACAGACTACACTGCTGTGTCTTTCCACAAGAGAAATCACAGGTTTGGCTGGAATCTCAATTTGTTCACAGTCCCAGAGGATGACCAACAGGCATCTCTTATCTCCTAATCACTTCTTTCCACCATCTGTAATGCACTCAGGTCATCTCTGCCTCCTCACTGTAAACCATTTTTATGGTAATGTGCAACCTTTAAAAGTATTTTATAATACACTGATTTTATAATAATATTTTATTTTAAAATAAATTGATTTTATAATAAATTGATTTTATAACTCAATTGTTTTATAGCCCATAGGTATGTCGGTAAGGGAACTGAAAATTCAGCAGTACTAAAGCCAGATATAGAGAGACACAAGTAAAGCTGAAGAGCTCAAAACGTCCTGTGGGCTTTAAGACCTCCATACTCACAGAACTCTCCCACAAGTCGGTCTGAACTTCAATTTTCCGCTACTCTGGAGCTGGACGCACATTTTGCCTCAGCCCGGACGGTCCTGCACCCGCTCCTTATGCCCACCTGCTCGGCCGGGAAGCGGTGCTCCTTGTCCAGCTGCGCCGCCCAGTGGCATTCAGCTCCTTTTCAGCGAAGTCCCGCACGGTCTCCCGCAGCATCTGGTGCGTCTCGGGCAGCTCCGCGCTCTGGTACACGGTGTGCAGGCGGCGGCACCGCAGGGACAGCGCTGCAACGGGGACGGGGCTCAGCGCCGGTGCCGCTGGGGTACGGGTGGGAGAAGGAGAAGGGACTTTTCCTGAAGGACCCACGGGCCCCCCTCCCGGGGCCACAGCCGTGGCTCCCTCAAGGCGGCGAGCGCCGCTCGCGCGGCCTGAGGGGACCCGCCTCAGGCAGGGCCTTGAAAGGGCAAACCGGGGCGCCAGGCCTCCCGCCGGGGCAGGCCGCGGCCCCTTCCGCCCCTCCGCGTGCCGCCGCAAGCCCCCTTGATGCACGCGGCGTTAACGAGGCTCCTTCCTCGGCGCCCTCACCCGGGGCTCCGCCGCGGGCCCACGATCGCCGCCATCCTGCCGCGCCGCCATCGCGCCGCCTCACGGAGCGCGGCGGCCGCCGCATGCGCCGCAGCAGCGCCCCCTAGCGGCGGAGGACCAGCCCCCTCCCCTCAGCCCCGGCCCCCGCCCCGGCCCCCCCCGGCCCCGCCCCGGCCCTGAGCGCGGCGGCCCCCGCACAGGAGAAGTAATCCTTATTCCTCTTGCTGGTGACAAAATCAGGGGCTGTACAAATACAGCGGCACCGGGGGCCGCACGGACACCCCGGCACCCCCGCGGGCACCACGGGACGAAGGGGACAGCACGGAGGAGTCCACGCGCCAGCAGCCCCAAGGCCACACTGTGAGAGATATAAATAAATGTCCTGTGACAGCACTGGGATCCGGGCAGGAGAGGGGGGTGCTGGTGATCGTCCCGTTGCTGCAGAGGAAGAGGTGCTGCCTCCATCAGGCTGCCTTCCCTTAGCCTTGTCCTCAGCAGAAAGCTCCAGGAGAGTTTGTGGGTCTCACTGACAGCCAGGCAGGCTCTGGGCAGCACGAAGGAGCTCCGTGGGATGGGACAGCAGGGCAGAATGCGGGGAAACAGCTGAAGAGGAGGTGATGAAACACAGAACTGAGATGTAGAGTTGCTACATTTGGACCTTACTGCTTCACCACCACCTTCCTCGTTCATTTCTGTCTGCTGAACACCTGTTTCATTCTTCCTGGACCCTCAGATAAGTGGAACAAACATCCCCAAGCACCAAAGAGGAGCCTGCTGCTCCTCTGCAGCAAGAAACATTGAAAATCCTCAGGAAAACACACAAAGGAAGACACTTCCTACCAAAAACAGAGGACAAGGACAGCAGTATCCAGTCCATACAATAAGAGATAATCCTCCTTCACAAGGTGCAATATGTATTCCACACTCAGGTCATGAAAATAGCTCTCCAGAAAGCTTGCTGGCATGGATCCAAAGCACTTGCCTCAAAGATGTGAAAAAGAGGTCCTTGCACTAATAGGGCAAATACTGGAAAAACTTAGCATGAGTTTATGGGTTTGGTCCCTTTTTTTGTTAGAGTAGAACTCAGTATGATCCCAACTGTTTTTTCTTTCCAATTCAGTATACAACCTGAGAGAAGCTGTTTGCACAGATACCTTTTCCCTTGCTCCAGCTCCAGCTGACTCTGAGAGCATCTCCCCTGCCTGCAGCACCTGGCTAGGACTGACCATGACAAGGATGTGATCCCATTGGAATTTCTTCTTAACTCACTGGCATAAGTAGCTTTGACCCATCGTTAAAGCATCAGAGCACACACTCTGGAAGGAAACTGGTCTGTTAAACCATATTTACCAAAGATATCATCCCTGCCACAAAGAAAAGAGGCTTTATAAGAAGTATGTAAGAGAAAAGGAATCCTAGGGAAGCGACTAAAGTAGGGAGAGGAGTTTGGAAATCCCCGACTTTCTGGATTACAATCAACTTTTTCAGTGCTGGGTTGCCCTCTTGTAGGGACTCTTTTTTTCCCTGCAGCATGCACTTTGGGCAAAGACCACCTGATTTGGCAAAGCAGACAAATTCAGCTACAAACCATGGGGTGCTACTGCTGCCTGCGAGTCTCCCGGTTTTCCTCCAGTTTTCCTTTTCCTTATTGCTGAATGGCTGATACATTCACCAGCGCGAAAGCCACCGCGCCGGTGCTGTTTCCTGGTCTCTGCTGATGGCAAAGGACAGCAGGAGTTATTCCCTTTTCCTGCCGGAGTCTGCCGCCAGCAGCCGCTAGATGGGGCGCGCTCCCCGTGCGCGTCCCCGCCGGTGCCCGCCCGCGCCGGCCACGGGCCCTTCTGCCTTTGAGGAACCTTTACATACTGACACAGAAAACAGGAGGGCATCACCACACTTCACAAGAAACGCAAGCGGTTGCTTCGTAATAGGAAGTGCGATAAAAGTAATATTTGAAGGCACCTGGATCTATACTACTTACAAAATTCAGCTCAACGTGCTAAAGTTTCCCAGGGAATAACTAGCAGGCTCTTCAGACACTGCTTCTGAGCACTTCAGGGTGAAAAACACACTTCCAGGCAGTTCTGCCTTATTGCATGTAACTCACAGCAAGGCAAACGCTTCCCACCTCACTGGCACCACAGGAGGCCTGCTGAAGACACTCACTGCAAGAGGCTTCTCGAGCTCCACCTTCCCAGCAGCTTTAACTAATCCTGAAATAACCAAACAAGATTGCCTAAGTGCCTGTGGAGATGCTGGAGGGGATCCATGGTAGCAGAATGGTTCTTCATCTTTCAACCACGCAGACCTTGCCCCTCCGCATTCCCAAGACATTTGTTGTGGTTGCTCATGATTAATGCTCCACCCAGAACAGGTCATTTGTTGTGGTTAATCATAATTAAGTATCTTCCCAAGAGCTGGAGATTCTTTCATGGCTGCCACCCCACACACTTTCCCTGCTTACCCTGGTGCCAGCTGATGTTCCATGCCAAAGTTACTTCCATTAATCTGGAGGTAAAGGCAGTGGTTTCCTGTTGCTGTCTACGCATTAATAAGCTCTGGTTTGTGATGCCCCACTCAATCCTGCTTAAACAAACTACACTGAATCTTACTTAACACAACAGCTAACCAACCATATCCACCAAGGAGACAGGTTTCATCTGTCTCAAGAACAAATGGAATTAATGTTAGAGAAGGTCTCTAGTCTAGACACAACCTAACTCCCACGTACAAGAGACACAGCTGATCAGCCCAGTGTGGAGACAGGAAAAGTGCCAGTCTCAAGAGCCAGCAAAACTGGCAGAAAAGGGTTTTGATAGATGAGATTTTGCATGGTCAGGAGCCAGGCCCCAGTATGGCTACTGGCAACACACAGGTCTCCTCTTCCCACTGCACGGTGCTATCTCCCATCACCAGATCCCAAACACAGCTGTGAAACACTCCCTCTGGTCTGGTGGTATCTACCTCGACAGAACAACTTCCCAAACCATAAATAAGCAGCTGAGTAGGCAAAGCAGCGATGGGAACCCCAGCAGCTAAAAAGAAAATCATGTACATTCTCACTTTCCAAGGATCCCACTCTGTAACACTGAGTGAACTGACCCAGGAAGCTTTTAGTTACTAAATACCTCCAATGAAACAAAGCAAATGAGCTGGTGCTCCTCATAGCACCTCTGACAGATCATTTGGGTTTAGAAGTATAGACTGAAGCCTGGGAAACTGCTTCCTACACATTTTTCAAGTGATTCTCCACATTCTCCCTTTTTCCTCTAAGCCCCACTCCCCTACACCCCAGCCAGGCTGACAATGTGCTGTCCATCTGAAAAGCAACACATTCTGTAGCAAGAGCCAAAATTCCTACACAAAGGGAAGCAGGAGAAATGGTAAACATAGTGAGATTAACTTCAGCTCTAAGGTTGACCCCTGAGCTCTAACATGCAACAATTTGCTGACAAGAGCTCAAAGAGAAATGCTATCAGAGCGATAAAACCTTTTTCCCCTATCTTGTATCTCTAGTGAAATCTCTTGCAAAACACAGATTAAACTATTCTTAGGGGCAGCTCAGGCCCCCAGAGGCAGATGGAAGATTCCTGCACTGTTTAGAAGCAGAATAAGTCTCTTAGTTTATCTTTCTCACTGCAGAATACTGGGATGCACCCTAAAAAGCAATGTCAGCCATGCTACAAACTAAACCACTGTGCACTAAAGAGAGGATCTATCCAACTAGAGAAGAGATCTGCTCTTCAGGCATCACTGGTTACTTGAAGGGGTAAGATTTTTTCAGCTAAGAAAGAGCTTAACACAAACAATCCGACCTCTTCAAAGAGAGCAGTCACCCAAGAGGTGAAGCATCAGAAGCACTAAGGTGCAAACTAACTATAAAGACTAAGAGCAACAATTGTGCCTCTTATCCATGACCTAACCAAGGTATCAGAAGGTAGCCAGGAACACAGGAGGAGAGGCAGGATACGCCGAGTGTCGGACAGAGAAGTGTTGCAGGGAGATTTCCTTCAGGAGCCTTTGCCTTTGCTTCATGTCCTCAGCCTCATGCACGGAGGAAAGGTTTGGCAAGAAGCCTTGTTGCACGAGACAGCAACTCTAGTCCGCTCCTGCACATCTGGAATGGTTAATGGCATCACAGCATCCAGCAGACAGGATGGCTACTGTCCCCCATTGTAAGCATAGTCGGCCTTGTTGTGCATTATCAACTTGTTGTCCACAAAGTAAAAGCTGTCCGAGCGCGTCTCGTACGGGTTTTCAACCATCAGACGGACTGTAAAGAGAAAGCTTCATTACATTCAACAGCCTGCCACAGTCAGGATAAAAAGGGCTCTGCCACTCCATTGCATTTACCAGGCTGATGCTCTGCCCTACCCAAGGGAGAGAAGCCAACTGCTGCTGAGCACACTTCAAAGGCTCCGGCCTGCCCTTTCTTCCTATTCACAAGACAAGTGCTGTTAAAAGCAAACAAAGGGGGATCAAGCAATTTTACTCAAAAGGACCTTGGCAACTGCCAGAGCCGTGACTGGAGCAGAGCAGTGATCACATCTGTAAGCAGAAGGTGCACTGCCCACACGTACACAGGCAGGGTACAAACCCTGTGTCTCCTCCTGCATCCAGGCAGCCCCAGGAGGGCTCACGTGCTCCTGCTCTATCCACCCCCTGAGGTCAAACATACCCCATGCAATGTGTATTTGCAGAGATCTAGGCAGGCTCAAACACACCCCCTCAGTTCTGTTCCAAAGCAGGAGGCTCAAGCCCTAACAAAGCAAGCGCTGAAAACAGATGGGTGGCTACCAAAAGAACCCCTTTTCAGGATTTTGTTTTCTTCTGGGCTACACTACGAGGCATTAGGTGTGTCAGCCCTCTGACTCTGGCCAGTTCTCGCAGCCTGTGACTTAGCACAGGTTGTCTTAGGCTTTCATTTTCAAAGGAGGAGGCTTTGCAGCACAAATGTGTAATTCAGACAAGATTACACACTGCTTAAACCAGGAATCTGTATCTGTTCCTGTCGCCTCCATCCCAGTCACAACTTCTTTTACAAGTAGAGTCAGGGAGAAAATGAGCAGATGCACACAAACAAAACACCACTCAGCGTGGCAAAGGAGGTACTTACTAAGGTCTTCTGAGAGCTGAGGGAATTCATAGATGTGTTCACATGTGTTCCTGCTACTGGGGATGCAGAAGCCAAAATCAAAGTCAAAGTTCTTGAGCAGACGATCTCGGAAGTAATGCCTCTCAATCATTCGGAAGTTTGACACCGGCTTTTCTCCCACTGTGAATTCCACTCTGCACACAGAAAGCAGGAAAAAGCAGCTAAGATGATATACCTCTCTTCCTATTGGGAAGAACAGAGCCTTGGACCTGAGGCTACACAAGTATGCAACAGATCATTCCAGAGAGAGACATCGATATTTGTAGTGTAAGATGGGCCCTCTCCAGTCTTTGACACAGTTCTGTTATAAACTGTCAAGTGACACTTTGTAAACACCCGACTCTCCCCTCATTCCATGAATCCCTACTCACGTTGCACCGACGGTCCGAAGCCGGAGGAACGCTGGGGTGAACTGGTACCGAACAAAGCGACCTGCACTCGCGTCCAGTTCACTGCTGTCCTCCTCCTCCTCCTCGTGCTCTAGAAAACACACCAGCTCAGAGTTACTCTGCTGATACTGTGTGTCCATGTAAGGTGATACTGGACAGCCAGTGCACCAGCACAGGCTGGCTATTGCTTAGGTACTGAACATAAATACATTTAATAATTGGTCTGATTCTTATACTGGCACTAAGTAAAAATCTAAAAGATTTGCAGTGACAGTTGGTATTTGGTGGCTTCAGAGCTGATCTCACAGGATATACCCCATCACACGAAAGCACATGAAACCAACTCTGTACCATATCAAGTCCAAAAAGGAAAGATTTGCAGCTGGTAGGACTCCCCCATCTCACGAAAATCACATTTTTATGACAAGTTTCTCAGCAGAGATAAACTCAGTCCTATGCTTAAAGGCAAGGAATTCAGTCACCAGGACATATCAAAGGACCTTTCTGCTTGGTTTGCACGGGTCCTGCATTGCAACTTCTCAGTTCTCTGAGTCTCTACTGTCCCTGCAATGTTAGTGTGATGTACCTGAGGCAGATGGCTTTGCAATTTCAAACAGCACTGTTCCAGTTTCAAGGTCCCGGATCTTAAACCTGGTGAAGTCAATGTTGTAAATGTTGTCCTCAGGTTTGCATAAATAATCTAGAAGAGAGAAAAAACACATAGTAACATTTCAAAATAACCCTGATCACTTACCAAATTAATTTCCTTTTTTGCTACCTCCAGCCCGTTAAGGGGCTCATTGTTTTGCAGAAGCTTCATGAAAGCAGGACAAAGTTAAGGATAGAAGAAACAAAGGCACGGTAGGTGCCAGGTAGCGGAAGGAGAAAGGGAAAGGATCGGGGCAGAAAAGCAGAGATCAGCATCCCAGCAGAAAACAAAGACAAAACGAAAAACCCACCAAAAACCCCCCCAAACTCCCCAAACTTTCTGGAAGTTGTAAGGAAGCTGCCGGTGGGCACACCCCGCTCTGCTGCGGCCACCGCCGCCCGAGTGCTTCCCTCCCCGCCGCTTCCCCCGGGGACCCGCACGCTCCCGCCCCGGGGGCCCGTCCCGCAGAGCCCCCGCGGAGCCCCGCCGCGCCGGGCCCGGCCGCACTCACTCTCCGTCACCCGGCCACAGCCCCAGGACGTGGCTCGGGGCCGGACGGTCTCCAGGCCAGCAACTCGGAACCTCGTCAGGGCGGCCGCGGCGCCGCCGTCTCGGCGATCCGCGGCGGCCTCGCAGGCGGCTCCAGCGGCCCCGCGGATCCCGGCGGCGGCTTTCTTGTCCGGCCCCGCCGCCGCCGCCGCCGCCCGCCCTTGGAGCCGCTCATGCCCAGGCCGCCAGATTGGGCCGCCGCCCGCCTCGGTAGCTATGCGGAGCGCGGGGCGGGCGGGGCCAGGGGGCCGTTGCCCGGCAACGACCGCGCCCGAAAGCTCAGCAGGGCCGGGCGCGCCGCGCCCGAATGGGTGGAGCCAGAGCGCTGGCATCGAGACCCCGGTGCGAGCGGGACGGGCCGGAGGGGGAAGGGGAGTTAACTTGAGGGGAAAAAAAACCACAAGAAACAAACAAAACCAGCCCTCCTCCCGCTGCCCCGCTGCCAGCCCCCGCCCCGCTCCTGCCTGGGGAGCCGGGCATCACCCCTCGCTGGCATCACCCCGCTGCCGAAAGCACGGCCGGTGATGACAGAGCGGGTGTCCCCGAGAGCCCCGGTGCGGTCATGGGACGGGCTGTTTAGGGCACTTTTCGGGGAACCGGTACGGTGTCAGCAAGGGGATGCCATGGAGCGACACCCCCCCGCTGCAGGGCCTGGGGACACCCCGGGCACACCGGAGGTGACAGCAGCAGACCCCGGACGAGCGTCCTGAGCCTGGTGGGAGGGACTGGGGAGGTCCCACTTGGAGTGACTCACAGGAGCATCCGATGGAGGAAAGGATGCATTTCCTCCCAAAGAGGGGCAGCCCACCAGCCCACCTCCAGCCCTTTGGGGAACTGGGGCAAGAACAAGAAACATCTGCATCCTCTTTTCAGTCTCCAGCCAACACTGAACACGCTCACCATGAGCAGAAGCACATTTAGAGCAGTGGTTAGTGATATTTGCTGCTGCTTGTGAGCAGAACGCACCTCCTACTGCCAACCAAAAGCTATTTCACAAAAACCTGTCCAGCCAATGCTCCTAAACCCTCCTCACTGCATGGGGTCGGTCCCTCCATCCTGTGCCTTGGGAAGGACACAGCCAGGCTGTCTGGAAGAGCAGCTGCTCTGCATGGGGCCAGGGCCCCTTGTACCCCCAGATCAGGCACCTAGAACACAAAGGTGCTGCCTTCTCTCTGCTCCAGCTCCAGCCCCGCCTGCCCACCTCTGATGCAGTTTCAAGCTGAAATGGGGGCAGCTTGCAAAGCCCCAGAAGGCAGATTACATCTCTGGCGCTCCTTATCTGAGCAGGAAGCAACAAGGTCTGCATCAGCACTTTTAACAGGATGTTGTACCATTCAACTTGCACTTAATAGCCCAAAATGACTGGCAAGAGAACACCAGGGCTGTGCCAACACCAGGGCTGTGGCGGAGGCCGTGTCAGGGAGAGGCTCTGGGTTTAAAAACCAGAGGGGGCTCCTCTGCCCCTACCACCAGAAAAGAGGGACCATCTCATCCAAGTGACAATATAATTTTGTTTATTTTCCTTTAGCACACTGCTGGTCAAACTGCCAGACAGTAGATTTCAGAACATTCCCTCAACCAAACATCCTGGGGAAATTAAAAAATAAAACTGCTACCGTGTACCAAAAATAAAATAGCCCACCCCCACACCCGTCTTTCCCCCCAAACTAGTCCCTGCAAAGCCGATGCAATCAGAAATAGATATCTGTGCTTTTCACCCAGGGGCCAAGCTCGCTGCAAAACAAACTAAAAAAATGTCACTGCAAGTTGTTAGAACACAAAGCAACGGACAGTAAAATAAAAAAATCCTCCTTAAAACCCCTTTGTACTGGTGACAGACACAGATGGGAATCTCTCCCCACACTGCTTTAGTCTTTACAGGTAACTCTCAGACCTGCAGCTTTACCTAGTTTGTGATGTGTCCTTAATGCCAAGGGTATGGGTTACTTCCACACATCCCCAGACAGGCACTATGGAGTGGTGGGACCATCTGCCAATGCTAAAAGTGCTGCACTGATGGGACCCAAACACCACTGTCACCTCTCACAGTCCTGGCTACTGCCTCCTGCCACGAGCACAAATCCTGCCTCTGCTCTCACAGGCTCCGGGGCTGCTTTACCAAAAGCTCTGAAGACACGAAGCCCCAGAGGAAACCACAAAAAATTCAAGCCCTCACTTGCCAGCAAGTTTCCAGCTGCTGTTTTGCTCCAGCACCCCAGCACAGGAACTGCCACGGTGTGACAGAACAGCCATGGCAGCACAGGAAAAACATATCCCCCTTACTTGTGACTGGGAACAACTCCAGGGCAGAGATCCTGCATTTCCTGGATTCACACTCTCCCAGTTAAAAACTGGTTCAAGCTGTACTTTGCCCCTCGCCTTCAAATCTCCATCACACGAACTCTTTAGCAGAGACCTTTGATGTTTGCAAAAGATTATTCACATGTTCTAATCAGCCAGCACTGTTTCTAGGAGGGAGGAAAGCATGTGTTTTGTTGAAATTTTTTTTTTATATATAAAGCACTTTTTGAGAAACAAACAAAAAAAAAATCAAAACCTATCAATAACCTGCAGTAGCATCCCATTGATCAGACTGGGGACAGCATCGTCACATCCCTCCCCCTCCCTCATCTTCCCCTCAATCTTCAAAAATAGTATTTAATATACAGCAATAAACTCTGAGCAAGCCAGAGTCCCGGAAGACATGGACCTGCTTTCACCTCTCCCATCCAGCCCAGCACCTTTCAATGCTACTTATACTCCTGGGACAAATCCTTTGGATCCAAGATGAGTGCACGTGCCCCAGACCTGCTGGGCAGCGTGAAGCAGAGGTGCAGCACGGGAGGCCCACTCGTGTGATCACGTTTCTGAGCCTTCCCAGCTCCAGCCTGGTGTGTTTGTGCCGTTTGAGAACACTTGGGTGAGCCTACTTGGGACCAGCCGGTGAGGACAGACTGGTGGAACCAGGCCGACGGTAAAATGGCATCCTTGAATTGTATTAGGCTTTGGCATTTGTTGGGGAGATGCAGAAGTGCCAGTAGGTAAATTAGCTCAGTGCTGGCCCAGCTCCCATTTCCCTTGGATTCTCAGCGGGGGTATTTCCCTCCTCACCATAAGTGCAAGAAGCAGACGGATCTCTCCCACATTTGAGCACCAAACAGAGCCTGAAACATTTGGTACTTTGCAGCTGTTCAGTATCTGTCTCACAACAAGGGCTGAACCTGCTCTGATGGTCCTCTCCCTCCTCCTGCTGTTTTCCATCAGCAACAGGCCTGCACAGCCCAGAGTTCCCATATCAAGACACTTCCCTGGCTGTTGCAATCCCATTTCAACTTAGGGAAGGCCAAGGGACAACACACAGGTCCCTGCTCCCTGTTCAGACCTGAACAGCACAGGGCAAGACCTCAGCAAGTAAATTTGGGGCGCGGGACCCCCCAAACATCCCTCTGCACCCAGAAGCTGTAAGCACCAGGACCCAGCCATGACTCACTCAGCTCTGAACTGCACAGACACACAGGCACCAGACTGTCTGGAAGTTCTCCATCCTGCCTTCAGGAGATTTCTGGGACCTGAAGGAGCTCTTCCAGTTCTCCCATCCCTTGTTAGGCTTTTCTTCCATTGATCTCAAGGGCTGGAAACAAAGATATTCGCTCACAGTTCTCTGCTTCAGCTGTGACCTCCAGAGGTGGCATCCAGGGACAGGGAGATAGTCCCCAGCTGATCTCAAGGGCAGGGAATGTCTGTCCCTTGGGGAAAAACAAAAAACTCAGAAGCTCCTTAAAAAAAAAAAGAAGCTCCTTCAAATAGACTTTTATTCAAAGCCTGAGACAAAGGCACCAAAAAGAGAAGGGAATTCATTTGGGTTTCTGCTCACTGCCACCTGGGACACTCAAAAGGGTCAGAGACGTTTAGTTACACACACAGAAGGGGAAAAGGGCCTGGCTTAAAGGAGGGGCTGATGGGGCAATTAAAATAGGCTTTGAAACCACCATGCTGAGACTGCATCCAGGCCCGAAACATGATCAAAGGTGTCATTTGTCCTTTATTAAGTGGAAGCTTTATTAAAATTGCCTTATCTGCCCCTTTCTACACAACATGAATCAAATCAGGTCTGTTCTGACCCAGCTCCTCACACTGCTGTGCTCCATGTGCCTGCTGCTGGTGGGAGGAATCAGCACAAACAGGCTTGTCTCTAACCTGCCTCACTTAAACAGTGTCTTGGATATTCCCTCAAACACCCATTCTGGAAAGCTACAGACAGCCCAAACTTTTTCTTTCCCTGCTCAGGACCCATTTATCTGGCTTGCAGATACTAGCCAGAGATGGCAAGGGGAGCCAGAGTACACCATTCCCAGCAAGGTGCTGACTGGTCACCCTCTACCACCCTCTGTGCTCCCACATGCTCTGTTTGAAGGCTCCTTCAAGGCAAACCTGTCAGGAGGGGATGGATCAACAAGGAAACTGCTCATAGCACCTTAACAGGGTCAGGAACCACCCAGACACCAGCTTTGTAGTGACAAAGATGCATAAAACCAGAGTCAAAACAACTAAATTGAAGCCATGAACTATTCCTCCTCCCTATTCTTATTCAAATCAGACAGATTCATTTAAACTGAGCAACTGGAACACAACATCACACTGCACAGCTCTGCCTTGGGGCAGCTGATGGCACCAAATGGATGCCCTGGCTGCCAGGAAAGGCTGGGATAAACTACCCTAGAAGACTTGTCTCCGACTTTTGCACATCTAAATGCACACCCCTTTTCCCATGCCAGGCAAGGTGCAGAGATTACTGGGTGAGCCACAAGAAGCCGAGTGATTCCTTGCCTCAAGGATGCTCAAATAAAATGCAACCTAAAAGGCCTGGAGGAGAGCAGCTCCTTACAGAGACGCCTGTTTTCAATCCCGGGTTCTTTGCTTAACAAATCAGCGCAGTTCATGCTTCTCAAAACTGATAAAGATCTAAATGTCTCTGTGCTCCAGTTAGAGCAATCCCAAAAACGCTGGAGAATCCCTGCAGGCGCTGTCACTGAACAAAACAGAGCTCATATTTTATGAGTTTTATAAGTATTAGGATTTTAACAGCAGCTAGAAGATGAAGCAGAACACTTCAAGCTTACCACCTTTTCATCCTAAGGTTTGTTCTTTAGAATTTGCTCTCCTTAAAGCTTGTCTTCCCCTTTAACTAGGGCAGGGACTCTTGCTTCTCCCAAACTGGCTGTTGCCATTTATGCAGTTGGAGAGAAGATAATTAAGATCCTGCTTGCTTTTCAGCTCACAGAGACAGAATTAGGGTCAGGCCTATAGCAGTGATGTGTGTGATCAGAAAAGGTTCAGTGGCACTGCTGCAGAGAGCAGCACTTTGTCACCTCCCCCAGCTCCCAGCCTGAAGCCCCTGAGCTGACAGCTCCTATCACAGCTTGAGGGTAAGGAGGGAGCGAAGGCTTCAGCTGCCTGGGCCCAGCAGAAGAGAAAAGGCTGCTCCTCCAGGTCCCTCTCCAGAAACAATGCAATTCTGTTGACCGTGCTCAGCTCAAAGAAAGGCTGAGCCACCACAGGGGATCAAACCCAGGAACAACTGCTGAGAAAACACAGGCCCAGAGAGGCAGAGCAGCACAGAGGTCACTGCTCAGTGCCACTGCTCGTGGAAAGACAGAACACTTCTGAGGACAATGGAGAGAGCGTGAGGTAAAGCGTTCTGTGAGCCCAGAGCTCAGAGCATTAAAGCTGACCCACAGGGACCCAATCCTGCCTGGGACAGAGCCTTCTCCAGCACAGAATATCTCCCTCCTGCCAGCCAGAAATGCTCAACATGTTGGAGGCCAAAACCATGGAAAGGCAGCTCCTCAGGGCCTGCAGCTCTGGATCAGCAGGAGCAGCAGCAGCTTTCACTCTGTTCAGCCTCTGTCAGGCAGGCACAGGCTCTGCATGTGGAAACAAAAGCCTCTTGCAGAAACATCCCTGGGGAAAGCAGGTGACCTTTTCTCCAGTGTTCTGCTCACTTTCAGATCTCTGGATGGCAACAAACCACCTTGCTCTCCAGGACTGAAATGTTGGACATCTGCCCCTTTGCTACGCTGCCTGAATATGCAAGAGGCCGAGCTCACTGTAAACACTGACCAGCTCCACTTCTCACTGCTGCAGGGAGGCCTGATCCCTACACAGGGAATGAGAGCTCACAGGGAGCATCCACCAGGTTGCTCCGCTCTGTCCTACAGCACAGGTTGTTCAGAGTCATGGAGAAGGGAGCTAACCCTCAGGAAGGTCAAGGAACAAGTCCTTGACCAGGTTCCTCTCTAGGTCACCTGATTCTCAGCTTCTTCCAAAGGAGAGGTCACTTGCTAGAAAGGGCAAAACAAGGAGCTGGGCTTGAAACAAAACCTTCGAAAATAAAAGGATATTAAAGGAAACAAAAGCCATAATCAATAATCAATACAGAAAACAAGTGCATCTGATCAGACGCCAACAACGTCAGCCTCTCGCAGGCTACAGCAGAATCCCTCTGCGATGGAACAGACACTGCAACTGCCAAACTAGGAAAGTCTCTCCCAACTGGTGCAGCAAATCAGGCCGGATAAATCCCTCTGCTCCTGGTGCAGCTCGCAGTCCTAGGAGGGGACCGTCTCCACGAAGGCTGGGTGGAGAGCTGGAGTCTTGGGATCTTCAGGCAGGCGAGTACCATACATCGTGCCGCACACATTCAGGGAGATGCCGAGCCAGGCTCTGTCCTCCATAGTCGTTTGACACCCAACAGCACCACAACACTTCCACGCTCCTGGACATGTACCCAGGCCTTGTTTTAAGAACTGCTTCCCTGATTAAGGAACCGTATTCCACCCAGTAAAGGCAGAGATCTCGCAGCACATTGCTATCCCTCAGTGTGGGAAGTGGCCCAGGACTGGTAGCATCAGCTTTCAACAGCCCAGAACACAGCCAGCCAGGACTCAGTTCATTCTCGGATGCCCCAGGGAGAATTGGAGCCTGCACATGGTGCAAAGGGGAAGGCGAGGGCCTTGCTGCTTGCTGGCAGGGGGAAGGTAAGCTCCCTCTTACCTGGACCTGCTATTCATTGCTATTCATTCCAAATGAATCATCTTTTTTTTCTTTTTTTTTTTCCTTAAATTATGAACAATATGGAGAAATTGAAAGCAACCGTGTTTGGTCCAACTCCTTCCCTCCCAGCCCCTGGGCTGATGCACTGTGGGGCTTGCTCTCACAACCGGCAGAGGCAGAAGAGGGTAGGAATGAAGACACCAAAGGCCACCAGTATAGGAAACATGAGGCTGCTGTTGTCCGAGGCATAGGGGTTTGGTGTGCGTGGGCCTGACTGAACCCGGTTCTTATTTGCCTGTTTTTTGACACTGGAGCCATCGTCATACTCATCTTCGTCATCGTCTTCCTCTTTTTTCTCCAGACCAGGGTGCGGCTGCAGCTTTGGGACATCTGTTGGACAAGACAAAAGGTTGCAATGACATAGGATGTGAATTGGGAGATCACTGGAGACACTCCCTTCCTTCCCCTCTCCCTGATCCAACATGAACACGGGCAAGAGGGCACCTGACACCACACTGAAACAACAACCAGAACACCCCAGAAGACAGGAACATCCTCCCTCACAGAGGATCACACCACTGTTTCTTTTCTCCATGAGGTAAGAGCATCCAAAAATCCAGTCTGCAAAAAAAACCTACATCCTTCCACCCCATCCAGGTGTCACACAGAGAAGTTAATGCACAGAGCACACAGTCAGATACTACAGCTGCTCAGGGAGATCTAAGCAAGAACAAGCACCTGCCGCCTGCAGGACCAGCAGATACAGGTGCAAACAGGAAATGGAAAACCCTTTCCATGAACAGTCCTACCCCACATCACTGTACCCCCCAACCCCACAGCTACCAGAGCAACACGGTCCTACTCCACTCAAATCCAGCCCTCTGAGCTTGGGGCCTGAACTGCAGGTCCCCCACACAGCAAAGTGCCACCTGGCCACAAGGTTCTCACCAAATCTTCAGCATCACTTGGAAATCTGACTAACAGTAAAGCAAAATGATGGTTTGGTGAGAGGGGTCCTAAACGCCCCCTGTTCAAGAGCCAGAGGGGCTTCCAGTCCAGCACACTTACAAAGAGTGTGATGGAAGTACAAGAACTTTTCTAGCACTCCCCACTGCTACCCAGAGGATCTGAGACCCAGTAAGAAAACACTGCCTTGTCCTCAAGCTGAGAAGGCAAAACGAAGCTCCAGGTAAGAAACACTTAACTACTAGCTAAAAGAACTCTGTAAATTACTTGTCTGCAGGGCTGCTGCTGACATCCAAGGCCAGAGGGAATGCATCTGTAGCTATAAGCTGAGACTGACCAGATGTGTTCTCTTTTCTCCCCCATATACAGGAAGTTCCAAAACAAACTGATTTTTCTCGTTCCAAAATGACAGAATTTGTGACTTGGAGGAGAACGAGGACATTACACACCTACTGCAACTGCAACTGCACTCTGTGGGAACTCACTGAGAGAGAAACAATTTTGGCAGATGTGGGTCAGCAAGAGCTATGATCTCATAGTCTGAGAAGCAACAGGCTGCTCTCCAAGGGGGAAGAGCCTTCTGGCTCAAAACCTGTGCTTACCTTCCACTGTTCCTTGCAGAATGTATAGGGCACAGATTTTCGGATTGTCATAGTAGCCCTAGAGAAAGCAAAGGCAGCAGTCAGTGCTGCAGTTCTGAGGCAAGGAATGGTCTCCCCACATCCCATCCCCTCTCCTCCAGCACAGAGCTGCACTGCACAGATGGGGAACAAGGAGAAAGGGAAGATCAGGGCTCTGCCCTGGAAAGCTTATTACCTTTACAAACTCAATGTGGAGCTTCCCCGTGAACGTGGAAACCTCCCCCTGGACACTCAGCTTCCCCTTTTTGATACTCATGGGAATGATCTCATCGTGAGCTGTGCTGTGTCCAACTCTGTCAAAAATGTCCAAGTCTTTCACCACCACGTGGCCATTCAAGCGAACATCAAATACCTTCAGGGTGCAAGAAACGACAGAGAGTCAGAACAGATTCAGGCACGTGACAGCTGAAATGGGAACAGAACAGGAAAGGTCTCTGCTTGTTATGCACCCAGGACCTGAAAGCATTGTAACATGCACTGCCCCACTCCCTTGGGAAGGATTCAAAGCCCAAAGCAGCCAGGTAGAGATACTGAAGCATTAACCTTGCTTTCAAATACCCTGGAACCTGCCTCCTCCTTTTAAAATCCCCCCTACATCTGCTGTTCTGAACTGAGGACAGAAGAATTTTATTCTGGTTTATTCATGCTTTTCTTTCACAACTTTCTTTCCACCTCCTGTCAGAGGACCTGCTCCTACCACCCCGGGGTGGCTGTGGCACACCACACCCTAGGGAGTGAAGCCATTTCTAACTAACAGCCTGCAGCAGAACAGAGAGGAGGAAACAAGCTGCTGAAGAACACAGGGTTTGAAGGAGGTAAAATGTTTAACTGCTAACCACATCTGTGAATTCATAGTGAAAGTCCTCCTCAGGGCTGCAATGACTCAAACTTCACTCAGCACCTGGGGAATCCCAGCAGAACCACATCAAGGAAGAGGAACCAAAGATGCCTCAGCCCTTCAGTCTAATCTGAAGCTGCTTTTTGCATCCGTTCTGTAAGCCAGCCCCACCAGTTCTGTTCCCTGAAATACCTCTCTGGCAGGAAGGCAGCACAGTGCTTAAGGAGATCAGCTCTAAAGAAGCTGATGGAGTCAAGGGAAAGACAGGCTATTACACAACCCACTCCTACCCCAATTTATCATAGGGCTTTGAGTTCTTTGTGCTTCTGTTTCCACCTCTGCACACAAGGTATTTCAAAAGTGGACAAGAGCAATAAAGAGGGTGAATTTAATTCTGTGTTTTCAGGATCAGACTGAACTAGTATCAAGTCTTATTTCATTTGTAAAAATTGTTTTGAGTAGGTTCCAGATCACCTCCCTGCTTCAATCTGTGCAATACTTCCTCCAACACAACTGTGCTGTCACGGCAGGAACAACTGTTCAGGAAAAACGTAAAAAACCTCTTCAAAACCAGCACAGCCTAAACAGGTCATAAAACTCTATTGCTAGTTATGTTTAGTTGGACGTGGTTTTTGAATGCTTTGAAATGCAGTTTCCCAGTCTGACTGTATAGCTGGAACGTGGGAGAGAGCTCTAAAGTTTCAGAGCCCGTGAGAGCTCTAGGATATAAGTTAACCACCAGTGCCTTACTTCACTCCTTCCTCCAGCATGCAAAGCAGCAGAGGCAACCTGAGAACACAGTCATAGCCAGGAACTCACATCAGAGACACACAGGAGCTGTTGCTTACCTTCTGTTGAGACTGTGCAAAATAGACCTCTGCAAACTTCAACACCAGCACATAGTCACCCTCCTCTTTGATGGGAACTTCATAGCCAAAGGTTTCCTCATTGTAGCGCTCGGTCTGGTACAGAATCTGGTCTTCTGCGTTGGACCGCAGGATTGGCAGCTTCATCCCGTAGTCAGAAGCTGGTTTTCAAGCACAAAAGAGTGAGAGGAGGGGTTAATTTCTGAGGCACATGCAAGAAACACTTTATATACTCTTACAGTGCTTAACTCCACAAGTGGCATTTGCATCCTTGTCAGACCCATCTCCCCTCCTTGCTCTGACCAGGTGGCGGCACTACTGGAGCAGAAGCAGAGGGAGCCAAAGCCCTGGAACCCCAGCCCGGTAGGAAAACAGCTCTGGACCTGCTGCAGTCCAGACAAAGTAAATTCACTTGCACCATTTCAGAAAGAAGAGCTTGTTTCACAAACGGTGCACAAAGCCGAAAGACTTGGCCGTTGGCTCTTGTTCCTAAGAGGAAAAACACCTAGAATATTTTTACGGTATTTTCAAATCTCAGAGTCTGAGTAGAAAACAAAAACAGCGGGCACAGGACTGACTTGACTCATTGATACAACAGATTTGAAGGTAACAGTTGATGGCATCAGGTTTTAGAGACTCATCCCCCTCAAGTGAAAGCCTAGGGGATGGCAGAAGTGTGAAAAGCATTAGGCATCTTACAACACCCTTTCTTCTCATCGCAGCCCTGCAATACTGTCAGCTTGAAGACAGGAAGAAGGAAGCAAGATACACAAGGGTTTCAAGAGCACCAACAGCTCCATCAGCTGCTGTTCTCACAGCCACCCAGTTGAAGTGGGCGCTGTCTGCAGCCATCTGAACAGCCCCCTGAGAAGGGCCCAAACAACATTCCTAAACAGGACAATAACTGACAAAATAAGAGAAATCATAAAATTTGCCTCTTCTCACTGATTGTTTCACCACGTCTCAAGCAGCCCCCAAAAGACTTTAACTCGACTTGGCATTTTATTGTGCCAGGGTTACTGTACAAATGCAAACTGATGCAATGCCTCCTGAGCTGCAAATCCAATGACTCCCCAGCGAAGCAGGGGCAGGAGGGAAGACTGTGGACACCATCTGCCCCCTGGCACTTGAGGCAGGAGAAGTTGATCCAGACGAAGTTCTCTGCTGACACTTACCACTTCCAAACCCATTTCCATGGGAACAGACACTGCATCAGCCAAGACAAAGCAAGAACTACTAACCCAGAGCACGTTGCCAAAGACGGAGCCAATGCAAACGAGTGAGAGGAAATTAATGCCAGTTCTTAGTCTCCTGTTTCACACAGAGCTGTTCAGGATCGTCTGCTTCTCTTTACCACCCGAACCTGGGCGCAAGGACTGAACACTCTAATCACCAGAAACACAGAGGGTGAAAAGTTTAACCTGTCCTCCCACACAGGTATTTCTGGCCAGCTACAGATTACAGTGACAGCGAACCAAGGACTCCACAGAAGTACGTTTCTATTAGAGGAAAGCCTGCACAGGAAGCAAGTCCTTTAATAGCCAAGAAGGTAACTGGAGAGGAAGACCTGTCACCTGCGTGTCAGAGCCCTGCTGACAGAGCTGTGGAGGCGAGTTGGGTTTTATTGCAGGCTGGGTGCTCACTGGGAGCAAGCAGTGCCCATCAAGCTGTAACACAACTATGCCTGGCACCTGCCTAATTCTGTAATTGCCATCAGCACATTCAGTCCTTCAGGGTACAGCGGCTGAACTGAGGCTTGACAAAAAAAGGTTTTAATTTGCCCAGAGGCAGGACAGCCCAGAATTACTATCCCTAGGTCATTTCCTCCCAGTCAGCCATATATTTCTGCTGAAGCCATTACATGCCTATCAACACAGAGGAACCCAGAGAAAACGAACAATGGTGCAATAAAAAGCCATTGAGGGAAATGCAGCTGAGAGCTCAAAGGGGTAAAGTCTTCACTGTGCCTGGCACCACTGGCTGAAGCAGAATTACTGCAATGGCCTGCTGTGCAGAGGAGACACCACAGGCTCTCCCCAAAGGAAGAACATGTCACAATGTGCTTGAGAAAGACCCTTTTTTCTCCTCAACTCAGAAATAAATTGTTCCAGTCCACAAGGACATTCAAGTGACACATGAGAGGCCTATGAAGGGAAGCTGACCTACAGCAGTCAAGGCACCTTGGGCAATTGGGGCGCCAGCTTCCATGGGTGCGAAAAACAAACCATATTAGAACTTAAATGTAACCTCCCCTGCATCCACTGTGCCCAAAAGGCTCTCCATTTGGGATAGCACTCATGCAGGGTAAGCAATGGCAGTGCCAGCTGCATAGCACAGGAAAGTCCTCACCATCCTACACGGAAACAGTGAAGGTTAGACTCAAAAGTCAACAGATAGCTCATCTTCTCCACACTCCACCTGGAAATGACTGCACAGCTAATTTTTTATACATCTGTGAATCAACTAAGTTTGGTGCACTAATTATCAGAAACATGCACGATTCATACAACTGGAGTGGTTTCAAAGGAAGTAAGAAAAGGTAACCCAAGTGCAGTATTAGTTCTGCATTCTGTTCTAACTAGTAGAGTGAAGATTTTACTGATCAGTAGCTAGAGCAGCTGATGATA
>NW_021940671.1:1271848-1330295 GCF_001715985.3 Manacus vitellinus
GAGGCGGGAGGTGACCGTGACACGGCCAGCGGGGCTGCTCCCAGAGCTGCGCTTTATAGAATGTAACATCATGTTTTTTTCTGGAGGACCTTGGCAAGGTCGTGGGAGGGCTGGAGTGAGACATCCCAGATGGAGGTTGAACGAAACTCAGTCCCTACACGGCGGGGAAAGCAAATAACTCAATGTTTGCCTCTGTGTTTGCCCTCCTGTCTGATCGCGGTGCTCCTCGAGGCGTCAGACACCGGTCAGGCCTCGGGGCTGTGCTCCAGGCACCGGCTGCATTAGCAGCGGCTGCTCTTGAGTCCCAGTGATGTTTTATTAATTTGAGTCTGCTACAAAGCATTTACTTTTAGAAATAAAGACTTTTGGTGCTGCAGATTGAGAATTAAACGGGTTTGTTGCTTTTGTAATGCACTTGGGGGCCTCTTAACCAGCCACAGCCTTGGAGAAGTGAACTGTTTTGGGGGGTGCGTAACCACCCTGCTCCCCAGCCTGCTCTCCCCATGCCAGAATGTGCCCCAGAGCATGTTCCTGCTGCTGTCACGTCAGCTCTTGGGCTTGTGATATAACTAGACTAGGGCAAACATGGCACTGCTGTGCTCCCATACCAGCACTGCAGCCAGGAAGGGGTTCCTGAAGCTACAAGGTGCCTTAGGAAACCGCATCCAGAGGAGCAGCGTGAAACGCGCACGCTTAACACCTCTCCAGATTCAGGCACCTCATGCTGGTTCCTGGCAAATCATCTCAGCGCTACAGACCCCAGCCCTGGCAGCATCTGATAAAATCCAGGCTAATCTGCCATATCCCTGCTGTGTTTGTGACCTGTTGGGTGTCCCCCAAGTTCCGTTACCAAAGGAGTGCAGGCAGCCGTGGCCAGGACAATGCTGTCCAGTTGGCGAGGCCGGGGGAGGCCTCGTTAGAGCTCATTTGTACTGATTACAGACGATCCTCTCTAATCTCTCAGCTTAAACTGTGATGCACTCAGGTCAGGAGCACAACTTCAAAGCACATACACACTTTGTGTGTCACCAGGTGACTGCCACGAGCTATGAAAGTGAAGTGGGAAGAGGGATGGAGTAAATCATCAGCAGGCGGAGGGATGGGTGGGGCAGAGGTTACAGACAGCAAAGGGTGTGAATCCTCGCATTTCCAGTCCTGAAACCCTCCAGGGCAGCAGAGGTCCCACTGAGGGCTGTGTGTGGCCCCAGTGGGCTGAGGCAGGTGGCCCATTGCCCCCCGGTTCAGCAGGGCTTTGAACAGAGGGGAAACCCCCTCTCTTTCTCTTCCATCTGAGGACTCAGCCTTTTTAGAGGGCAAGGCATGGAGCATTGCAATACCTCCTCTGCCTGTCCAGGAAGAGCATCTTCTAATAACTATCGGGGGTGATCATTTCCCAAGAATCAGCAGCCTATCATGAAGCAAGAGGGATTAACTGAGCAGCAGTCAGTGAGGAGGGACAGTGTCTGTGCTCATCTAGGGGCAGGAGCCCTGGATCATGGGCTGGCCACAGCTCCTGGCAGAGGACAGCAGATATGCCGTGTGGCCTGTGCTCATGATGTCCTACACTGCTGCCCTGAATCGATACTTGCAGTCACCAGCAAGTGATGCCAGCTTGTGCCCCAGATGTCAAAGGCTCTATCCTGTTACTAATCCACTGAGCCATCAGTCAGTCCCTCGATGCAGGCTGGATTTACACCAGTAACCTACAAGTGAAAGGCTCAGGGTCGTCTTCTCAATCCCTTGATCTCTCCCTGTCCCCTGCCAGCTATGCCAAAATGACTCAGTCTTGGATCAGTCCTGCCTGGTCTACCTACAGCCCTGATCATTCACAAATGATGTGGGGCACAGGTTTTGGGTATCAGCCATTTCCTGCTGTAAAATGGGACCAGAATTTGGAATGTCCAGAGACGTGTGTGTCAGAAGCAGACCTCATGGCTAATGAGACATCTAAGAAGTCAATGTGAGCCAGCCCCACTGCTTGGACCACCTCCTGAACAGCATGGGGCTACAGGGCTCAGGTGCCCAGAGAGGACCGGCTGTGCCCTGCCATGTGGAACCCTCTGGAAGCCTCTCTGGTACCAAATTGGAGATGAGAGTGAAAGGATTATCTCTGGAATTAGATTATTTAGATTGGAGCTTTAATCTCTGCCCCTGTCTGCACAAGAAAATAGTAAAACTCCCTGGGATTATTTGGGGTTTGTTGTGAAAGTAAAACCATACTGGTAGCAAGGGCTTCTGCTGGGAGAAAAAAAATATGAAGGCTTTTGAGACCTGTCCTGTCTGACCTGTTCACTGTATCATGGTGAGACCTGGCAGAACAAAGCTGCAGATGATTTGGCAGACTCAGCTTTCCTCAGAAGTAGCTGTGGCTCCAGGACTGCCTCTGCAATGACACAAAGGTGTCCTGCAGCCACCCTTCCCCTGGTACTGGTGTCTGGAAAACAAGAACAGCTCTGCCACGGTGCAGACGCAGGGACCTGCCTAAGTGAAAATGGCTGTAGTTTGCAGAGAACATCCTCACCCACTGTGATGCTGCACTGTGGATGAGTGCAGCCTCTAGAAATGGGGTTAGCATTTTAAATAAATTAAGACTGTGTCCTGCCATCTGACTCTGTGGGCAAAAGACGTGTCTGGTCAGAGCAGAGTCTAGGAAGGAGCAGGCAGAGGCAGCCACCACACTTGTGGCCTCTGACTGCCCACTGGGCTTGTGCACACTGACTGTGGCACAAAGCATGTGCCCTGAGCTGTCACTGGTCCCCAGGGGCAGGCACAGCTCTGCAGCACAGCTGTCCTCCTGCTCTGCATGCACAAGCAGCTCCTTCCTCAACAGGCTCCACTGTAAGTGAAGCACAGTTGTGGACCAGCACTCCCTTTGGCAGACACCAGCCTGCACAGGTCTCTCCCTCCCCTATAAATGTGACCCTAAGCACATTTATAACTTCCCAGGACTCTGGACTCTGTTCCATTTATCACCCTCACCTCCTAATCACAATACAGCTGCTGTGCCAGTAAATGTAGAGATCTGTAAATATCCATTTTCCAATTTCTTGGCTCACACACACATTTCTAAGATGGGACCAGCTCCATAGATACACACACATAGTTTGCATACACCCACTTGCACACAAACTCTTCTGCTGCTGCACTCCCAGGTGCCCATCTGCACTCCTGGCTTTTACCTGCACACACACAAACTTTTCCCAGTGCACACAGCTGTGCAAACACAAGTATACACACACACACACACACAAATATAAGAGAAAACAGTTTTTCCATTACTGGGATATCAGCCATCTCTGCAGCTATGCTGGTTGGCACAGCAACAGAAAGACAGAAGAGAAAATCCTCCTTTGGGATACGGATTTGTGGACCCCAAGAATTTGGAAGAGAACCTGGGAAGTGAAAGATTGGAGATGGAGGAAGCAGGAAGATATTGGTCCTTAACCTTCCAGTCAGATTAAAGAGACAGAGAGGAAAACAGCTCCCAGTTACACTGAAGAAAACAGAGCAATGATGATGCCCTTTGAAGCCAAGCAGAAATTAGTGCTGGCAACTTGTGAGCGAGCCTCTGCATAAAGAAAGGGGACAACTATAAGACTGGTAGAGTAGGGGAAGGGAGTGGTAGGTTGAGACCATCTTGGGGAAAGGGGAAGGAGGATAAGCACTTGATGTGTCTGGAAGCAGCTGGTAGGGCCTGGAGGCTGCTGTCGTGGTCACCGCTGCAGACATGGGCAGCACAGCCCCACTGTACATGTGCTCACAGTTGTGTTTGAAATGGTCTGAAAGTGTAATGGGGTGGCTATTGCTACCTGTCCCACTCCCATCCAGCTCCCCTCTGAGCCCTCTCTCCCATTTTCCTTTGCCATGGTACCACAGGGGCTCTCACCTGCCCCCGTGCCAGTGGAGGGGACGCAGGGATGGGGACCCTCCACACTGCCCTCACTGTGAAGCACCTCCGGGCCCCTTGACCACGGAGACAGCAGGAGAGAGGGCAGAGTCCTGAGACAGGCTTAGTGGCCAGCAGTGACTCCCCTTCCTGTGGGAAGGACTGGCCTCCAGACCCCAGTGCAGACACCAGCACGTGCACGTGCCCAAGCCCTTCTCCCCCAGCCCAGCCACCACCTCTCACAGGGACATCCAGGCTCCACATCATTTCAACGTGCATATTTATCGCTTTCCCCCCGCAAGACATGTATTTAATTTACTCTTAGTAAACATAACCATAGGAGATGCAAATAAGAGCTGGGGAAGCATAAATAACTCCACACAGATAGACACACACACAGAGACAGCAAACACAGACACGGTTCACCAAGGGAAACCAAGAAGTGCAGAGCACGCCCTGAGGCTGCCACCGGTCCCAATGGCTTTGCCCTCATCCACCAAGCCAAGAGGATTTCTCCTCGTTTTGCTTTGCAGCAGCTGGTGGGAGAATAAAGCTGGGGAGGAGGAGTCTAAAGTTGCAAATATCCCATGAAAGCATCATGGCAAGTCCTGGCTCTGCAGTTTCCTGCAATCATCTCCAAGGAATGGTTCCAGTTGTAGGAAGTTGCAAGTCTTTCACAGTGTGAAAGGGTGGAGGGGCATGGGGACCACCATGAGGGAGGAGCAGCAGGTCATCTTGCAATGTCCTAATTGCAGCCAGCCGATAAACCTTCAGGTAGGAACATCGGGGCTAGATGCTCCATCTAGGTCCTCTTCTGCCCTCTCTAAGGTGCTGATTCTTCTTTAGGCTGAGAATAATCTTCAACGGGACATCATGCGAACAAACTCTGCAACCAACAACACAAGACAGCCCTGAAGCAGAAGGCACCCACCGTCCCCAACCCAGCTCTCATTCCCTGGAGACAGCAGGCAGCCAGGGTGAAACCAGGAGTCCCCACACTGCCAGCAGGTCTGTGCGCTCCGTGACCGGCCCTGAGAGCTCACACAAAATGTGCTTTAATCCCTGCACTAGACATGGTGATAAGATCCCTCTATCAGGTCAATTCATTGCCTTGGACTCCTTCCCAGCCACGTACAGTCTTGTTTGCACAAGCGACTCTTTGTGAGACACTATGGCAAGCGTTGTCTCCCTTCACTGGAGCTTCAGGGAACCTTGATTTACAGTCTTGGGAACACGGTAGGAATTCTTAATAAGCTTGCCACTTCAGAGACACCAGTGTGGGAAAGCACAAGGGTTCTGGTGGGTACCAGCATTTTTGTAGAGGAAAGTTTACTCTGATGGACTTCTTGTTCTTTTAAAGATACAAGTTAACTGTAAGGATGCCCTGGATCTATTTCTTGACCACCCTGCAGCTTGTGAAGTCAATTACAATTGCTCAAATTGAGTGTAAATGCCATCAAATATAAATGTGTTTTCATTCCGCACTTGAATTGACGAGGAACTAATGACTCTGCAAAGAGGAGGGCAGTGGAAATTACCCCCTTGACTTCTCCTTTTCCATTGATGGAGCTTTCCTTTGACAACTAAAGCAGTAACTCACAGAGAAAATGATACTGGGATAGCATTTCATGTATTTTAGCTGTCTAACATAATTTAGCTGTGGGAAACAAGGAGAGCTACTGTCATGTAATCAGCCAGTGCATTAGAACAACTGCAGCTACCAGACACTTTCTAGGGAGACACTTCCAGTTTTTTAGCATTTTCAAAGCCCTCAGAGGCTTCAGTAATCCTGAGGACTGAGACACCTTGTCATGTAGGAGACCCAGGAATGCCTCTGAACCAAAAAAATTACATCAATTTCACTTTAATTCTGTATTTCCTGTGCTTCACCCTTACTGCAAAGGGATACCTGGATTTGCACCAGGGAAACAAGCACCCTGCCATGCTCTCAAACCTTCCAGCTCTTATATCTTCTTAGCTGTCTGATATCAACTGCTTCCTTGCCAGAAACCCTGAGCATTATTAATATTGCTCCTGCCATGGCTAATGGCTATGAGAGTAGCCTAACCACTCTTATTTTCCCAAGTCTTTCTGGCATGAACAGTGTGAGAAGAAATTAATTATCTCTAGAATTTAACATGACACCTCTAGATCAGATATCTGCACTCAGTGAGCACACCTGGCACATGACCATCTTCTGGCATAAAGGCACAGAAACAAATTCTCTATAAACTGAGATAACAAGGTGAGCCAGATGAAAAGGAAGGTGCAATTCATTCTCCAAAGCAATCCAGCCACCTCAGAGCTCTTGCAATAGAAAGGAAAATGCCCCATAAAAGGAAGGCTGGCACAGCATGTGTGCACCAGAATCTGCTTCTCTGTGACAAGTTCTATCTCTTAACATCCTGGAATTATGGAGACCCAACTGAAACTGAGATGCAGCAAGAGATGATGCACAAATGAACAATTCAGCTGGCCAGAAAAAAAAAAATTCTGCTTGATTTTTTTCTCCACGCTTCAGATACCTGGGCCCTGAGCATGCACATCTTCCCTTCCGCTTCAGCCTCTGAGCTGAAACTCTGACTCACAGCAGAGCAGATGGGCAGTGAGTGCTGATCCCTCCTCACCTTCAAAATCAACACGCCCGTCTCCATTCAGATCCACGTCTCGGATGATCTCCTCGATGTCCCGATGGCCCACCTGCTGCCCTAGAAGCTTCTTCATGGCTTCTCGCAGCTCACTGGTGCTGATCTCCCCATCACCATTGGTGTCAAACTGCAAGTACATGAAAAATACCAGCGAGGGAAATACAGTTAATGGAAATGGATCTTGCTCTGGTTTGGATTTTGCATTGTCCTGCTCCTGAGTGCCCTATGTTTTCTTCATTCCTTCTGTGTCCCTTTTCCTTTTCCTCCTTTGGGTGCCTTTTGGATCCAGTCTGTTTTTTCTCCTCAGAAATCCCTCACTGCTGTGTCTGCACCATCTTTCCTCTTCTTTGCCTCAAGGGTTGCCTTATCTTAGTGACTTTCTCCACTCCTCCCTTATTCCATGCCTGGCTTGGCTCTTTCTCTGTCTTTCCACTGTGCTGCTCTCTCCTTCTCCTCTTCCTTTCCCCAGTGGGTGTTCTCTCTTTCCTGTCTCCTGTTGCTCACTCTCTGGGGGCAGGTGGGAGAGGGCACTCACCTCTCTGAAGGCATCGCGGAGCTCTTTTACACCAATCATGTCTGCAGTCTCTGCCAGCAGCTTTGGTCCCATCAGCTCAACAAAATCTTCAAAATCCACGTGGCCACCCACTTGGGACAAGATGAAAGATTGTGTGTAAGAACTCCATGCCCAGCACTCACTTTGCACTTCTGCGTGCCCCAGAGAGCGCTCGGCTCTCCAGGAAGCAAAGCACAGAGGGTGTGGGACAGTGGAAGGAAAAGCAGAGGTATTTTTACACTGTATTTTCTGGATTATGGGCTAGGCAGAATGAGCCCAAGCTATCCCATATTAGGCAGCCATGGACTGTCACATCCTTGTGGCATCATACACTACGTATTAGAGGCTTGATCGTTCCAACACTTACAGCAACGCTGGGCTGTGCCTGTGCCAAAGGGCACGGCAAGGGCACAGCACGATGTGCCTGCGTGGCCAGGCAGTGCCCTGCAGCAGTGGAGTCCTGCTCCATTACAGCAGCTAATGCACGTCCAACTGCTTAATCATTGTATTAGTTCTTTTACTCGTCAGTGCCCTGTCTGAAAGCTGTCAGTAGCACTCTCAAATTCCCAAGCACTTGTGTGCCAGGGTTATCAGATGCGTTTGCGTGTGACTGGGCGCATATGTCACAGCTGTTCTCCTTCCCTTGTGAAGTAACTTGTCCTTTTAACATCCTCCTGTGTCAGAAATAACATGCACTAAATATCGTTTTCCCCACCTCGCTGAGGGTGAGACCCTGCACTGCCACAGATGAGAAGTGACAAAAATGAGGGTGAAAGACAAGGGGCACAAACACAGTTACAATGAATTGGATAGGTTTGTCACATCTTTCCGTGACTGCAGCAGATGCTCCCATCTGACACTGCCAGCTCAGCTCACTCACAGCCCATCCCCAGGCACACAGCAGATCCACAAACAACCGCTGCAGAGTGAACAGCCATCCACCACCCATCTGACCAAACCATCCCCATCTTCCCATGCTCTTCCTTCATTCTGACACCATCTGACAACAGCTTCAATAAGACAGCACACAGAACCTGTGCACCGGTGTCTGACTGCCTGCATCAAGGGCAGTTTTACACCTGACAGCATAAGCATGAAGGACAACCCTTCCACTCACTGTTTCCATATACAGCACAGTCCACACAGTCCCTTTGATAAGCAAAAACAAAGGCATCGGCTTCTTGGGACCACAAACAAACAGGGGAGATGATAGGGAGTGAAAATGAGAACCAAAAGAACGGGGGGGGCGAAATCCAAATGAAAAGAGGCAGCAGGGAACTGAGAGAGCCTGAGACAATGATGTAGGGCACAGCAGCAACAGGCAGGTACAGCCAGGTGGGAATTACTCACAGTTCATGTTGATCTGCTGGGAGAGCTCTATTAGCTCCATCTCAGTGGGCATGTAGCCCATGGTCCGCATGCAGTTCCCCAGGTCCCTGCAGTTAATAAACCCATCCTTGTCTTTATCAAACTCCTTAAAGGCTTCTCTTAACTCTGTGGGAATGGATCCAAAAAGAACAATATTGTCAGAGACAGCTTGAAATACCTTTTCCAAGAAACCTCCCCAGAATCAGCAGCACTTTATGAGGCCAGACTCCCTAAGATACTCTGTATTTTCCCAGCACATCTCCCTGGAAAGAGGCAATCACTGGAGCAACATTAAGTTTTCTGTCAGCAGCACTGTTGACCCATTCCTTACAGAAAGGCTTGATTGGACAATAAGTGTCATAAATGGTTCATTGCTAAACTGTTCTTCATAAAGAAACTGAAAATCTTAAGTGTTTCCAACTTTTACACCTGTACTGTATTATAAACCTCTCACTGTAGGGATTAGCAAGTAAAACAGCTTCCCTGGAGCCAGACAGTCATGCCATGCTCTACAACAGTTTGTGTGGGAGCTGGGGGAGACAGCAGTTCCCTGATAGCCAACATCCCATTCATTACTTTTCCTCCCACCCTGAAGAAGCTGCAATAGATGCAAATTCCTTTACAGTCAGCACTCTTCTAGTTTTATATATTATTTCTTTTGCTGGGGTTTTCAGGAATTATTCCAGTAAACATCTCCCTTGGTTTGCCCCAAATTATTTTACCCCATGGAGCCAACCTGGAAGGGCAGTAGGTTTTCACTGGGCAGGGAGAAAGGGGACAGAGAAGAAGCAACAAATTTTACCTTCGATTTCTTCCGGACGCAGTTCTCTATCCTGCAAAAAGAAAACATATTATGTTAAAGCCATTTGTTTGTCACAAACATAGTTTCAAAATAGCTGTTTGTTGGTACAAACAGTTCTAGGACAAGCCATAAAGTGAGAGAAGAAACAAGAAGGTGATGACATGTTTAATACCATCTACCCTGTAAGGCTTCCCAGTTCTCCTCCCCAACGGGAGGGTTGTTAACCTGTGGAAGCCCCTCTCCCTCTGTTCTGCTGGACAGGGGGATGGCAGGTGCTCCCTCAAAACAGAAGAGACCTGGGCCAACACAGCAATATGTGTGGCCTCCCCATCTGATGGTACTATTGGCACCTCCTTGAAGCTCCTACATTGTTCCCCAGCACCAGGTTCTGGAGCAAAGACTGTCCCTGCAGCAGTTATGATCTCCTCTAGAGCTCTGATTGTATTTCTACTGCAGCTCCCGCTGACACAGCCAAATCAAAACAGCTGGAAGCAGTCTCTGTAACCAGCAGGTCTATACCATCATCTGCTCAAATCACTGCTTGATCTCTGTCCTTCTGGCAGGACAGCGACAGCCATGAGCTCTCACAGCCAATGTCCCAGCGACATGTCCTACAGTCTGTCCCCACAAAAAGGTAGGAACTCCCCCCTTCCTCCCAGCCTCAACTCCATATCCAAGCATTTTGAAACCAGGCATGAAAGCAGACACACAACATATACATCGTCAAGGTTATCTACAAACAAAACAGGACAAGGATTCACCATGTTCAGGAAACACTGCAACTTCAAACATCCAATTTGAATTTCTTGGAAGAAGGGGGAGGATACAAAAGAGTATAGGAAAATTCCAACACTGCACCAGGAAGAAAAGATGAGCATGGAAATGCACTGCTTTCTGGTTTAAATGCCCTTTCTAATTCCTCTCATGGCTCCCAGGCAAATCCAAAACATCTGAGGATTTGGAAACACAGAAACGCAATTTCTTATGTCGTCTCACTCTCGGCTTTCCCCCTCAACCGTGGGGAGTTTCTCCTTGCCTTCCAGGTGTCCTCCAGCCTCACCATACGTCCCTGGAGACAGTGCCTTTGATCAGTTTGAGAAGGATGATCCTTTGCTATTTAACCACAGGCCCCCCTGGAAACTCTAATGGCAGCTGCTCAGCGTGCAGAGCAAACTAGGACACACACTGGTTTACGTCTGTGCAAAGGGGGCCGTGCCAGAGAAATGACCAGATTGCCACTCATAACCTTCCCAGAGGCATCTCTGTGCTGGATGGAACTGTTGGAGCGCTCTGGCTCTGCTGTTTCATCCTTCACAGACCTGGTATTTTCAAACATGTCATCCCATTTGTTCTGCTTTCATCAACACCAAGTAATAAAACAATTCAAACTCCTTGGACCGGATGCAGGAGGCATAATTGCCCTCCTGCCTTAGATAAAACAGCACATGAAAACCACCCATTATTTGTTCCAACACCTTGTGCACTTTATTCCAGAGGTGGCAACCATGAATCCCTGGAGATGGTGGCTGGGCACACAGCAGGTGCAGGGCTGTGATGGCCCGTGCCGCGGTGCAAAGGGTGCCGTGACTCACCCGCGGTGCCGCCTGTCTTGTGAGAGCGGCTGGGGTGGGGCCCAGGCCTTCCTCCAGCACAGTCCTCACAAGACCATCCTCCTCCTCACCCACCGAAGACCACGTTGCGACCGACATGACTGACACATGTCAGAAGTGGGGGCTTCAGCACCGGCTCCAATTTTGCACACCAAGGCATTTGCGTTGGCAGGGCTCTGAGCGGATCTTTGCACATGCAGATTGTGCCATCAGAGAGCCACAGACTGCGAATGCAGAAGGAGGGGGAGGGCTTATGTCCCTCCAAAAATCTGACTCAAGCGATAACTAACATCATGAAGAGGTTTTCTGTTTTAAATCTGAAAGAAGATCCCCTAAAATGATAAAGAAGTAAAATTGCTTGGGATGAAATGGGCTGAATCACTCTAAAGCTTTTGGAGAGCATATGGGAAGAGGAATGAAACTGTTCCAAGAGTTTAGATCCTAGGTATGAGCAGAGGTGACCCCCAGAGAGTTCATTATACATAATGGTCTTACCCTCATTTATTTCTGTTCTATGTACAATAAATCCTGTTCATCTAGAGAGTCAGTAAAAGTAAAGCTGTTTATCAGATGCACTTTTTCTACATCAGGGTACTTAGAGACATCACTAATCCTACTTAGGGGACTTCTTAGGGTACAATGAGCCTCCACGGCCTAAGGAAGATGGACACCTGTCCAGCTGTGAGCCTTCCACTAGGGAGCAGGATCTATCTCCTGTGACAGGTAGCTCTGTGCATGCCAGCAAGTTTGCCTGTGTGAGAATACGTGTTGTGTTTTAGTGACCTGGCACAGGGACTCTGTGATCACTTAGTGGGTAAAGGTTTGGAAGAACAAAAGCCCCTTGATCCATAACGACACATAAAGACTCTTTTTTGGGTTTTTGGTTGAAGAAGAGGTTTCAGAAATAAAGACCTAGGTGTCTCCTACAGCTGTAAATGACCACATCAACACACACTAAGACAGAGGTTTCTTACAGAGGCAAGAAAACTCTGGTTCTCAGGTAATTGGGGTGAGCTTTGTTTTACTATAGGAACATGGAAGGCCCTGTGAATATCTAACAATGCATATATTCACTCTTACATATCCATAAAAGACATGTTAATCATATGTTTCTGTATGTCTTTAAATTCATGTTACTGTAGGAGTAGAACGTTTGGATGCAAAAATATGTTTTTGTTCTTTTAAAGACACAATACTGGGGTGTGTATTTATGTATCTTTCACATGTCCAGGGGCATACACTTTAATTTACATACAAGTACATATTTTTATTGTTTGTATATAAATGCACACATTAGATGCATATGAACACATAGTTACTATAGGTGTGACTGAATGGATAGACATGGTTCTGCTATTTATCTGTGTATGTGTGTGGGAGGGTAATAGCATTTGGTAGCCTGGCACTATTTGCAAATATGAGGACAGCCTGATGTTCCTCAGTTAATTGGCTGAGATTGCTGCAGTGTCAGGCTGGATATGACAGTGCACCAGAGATTGTGTTTGGGAATCTGTGAGGAGGAAGATGTCTGCTTATTTCTGCTGGTACTAGGGTGCTCACTGTAAACTGATAGGATACTATCAAATATGGGCAGCTTGTTCCCAATATGGATGCCCCAATTTGCATTTAAGTGGCTATTTAGGCCTTAAATGCTACTCTGAGCCTCTGGGAATGAGAGGTGGTGGATGTCTTGCTTTGAGCACTGGGCTCTTCCTGAGTCCTCTTCCTACTACTTGAGGGCAGACTTGGATCTATCTTCCATAGCTGCATTTTTAGATCCTCCTTTCTTGGTGTTTAGGCACAGGTCTATCTGCGCATCCTTCAGGTTAGACATTTGCCTGTGACTGTATTTGCACTTGGAGCTGGAGCCGGGACGCTCGAGACCCAGGGCTGGGGGTTTCAGAGCTGCACGCAGACGGAGCGTGGGGACGGATCCGCATCCCCGGCTCACGTCCACGTGGCTTTGTGCGTGTCTCACCCGGCTGGGTGTAACTTACGTACAGGCAGCCTGTTTTCTGCGAAGCCCTTCCTCAGGAAGATGCATGCTGGCCCCAGCAGGTTGTGCATGACGGCGCAGTTCTGGGCCAGCACCATGAGCGGACCCTGGTACTCGCAAGCCGACGACCCCTCTTCGCTCGTCTGGACAGCCTTATAGCTCGTCTTCTCGTCATGGCGGATCTTCCCAGCCAACCAGCAGCAAGCAAACAACACAACAGAGGATGTTACCTCCCCATCTCGTTCCTCTGAAGTTTTACTGAACCGCCTCGCAGAGACATTACTGCTAAATTTCCTTCGTCTGGTCCACACTGCAACCCCCCCCACCGGGCTATTAGGATTTGCACAGAAGCAGTAAGTCCGGGAGTTCACTTTCAAAAGCTGATAGAAGTACAACCAACTGGGAGAATTTCTCTTTGAAATGACACCAGACTCTCGGCACTGCTCACATTTACCCAGACACAGCCCAAAGCGCCGCGCTCCCACATCAGCCCCAGAGTTAACGATGCCTTGAATGAGCTGCCAAGGACGAGCGCAGCCCAGCGCAGCAGTACGTGTGCCAGCCCGTGCCCGGGGCGGAGCTGCCGGCCGGGGCATCCCCCGGAGACCAGGCAGAGCCTGCACAAAGCCACTGCGGGAGGCTCCACCTTACACTTCAGCAACACAGGATCACCCGCTTTATCGTACCATCAGAGGACCGTTTACAGCGTCAGGTGGCTCTGCCAACTGCAGGCTCACACTCTCTTTGCTACTAATTAGTTACATCCTCAGGGTCTCAGGCAGTTACTGCCCTGGCCTCTTCTAATCGCTGACACTCCCGAGGTGGAGATTAGACACGGGCACAACATTTTTGTGTGTTTGCATTTGCGCATTTTCCTAAGTGCACACGTCCTGCTCAGCTAGGGCTCCAGAACAGAATCCAGCACTGGATTTTATAAGGAGGCACTGCTTTCCTTTTATAGAAATGCATTTCCCTGGCTCTGCAAAAAACCTCTTATCCCGATATTCCCATGCAGCTATAAAAAGCCAACACAACCCACAGGACCCTCGGTTTTACAGAATAAACATTAATCATACATCAGATTCCTCTTCAGGAATGATTCTACTTTTACAGCCAGTGTTCCCAGGGGTGATCAGAGAAGCTCTGTCGATTGTCATTGTCTCTATTAACCCTTTTCTTTAAAGCCTGAGGTGTTTTTTTAGGCTAAAAGGCCAGATACGCACACACACCCCCCATTCACACTTGTCTGAGACTATTCTGTCTACTTGCTGTGTCTACCATGTGCTATTACATTGCAGGCATGGTTTGTAGTTTGCCTTTTTGTACACAGTCTTACACCAATCTGCTCATGTAAAATGTCATGTGGATATCAAGCATCAAAACAAAAACAACTCAAAAAGCAAGCGATGGAGAAAGAAAATGATGAAGCAGAAAAGAGTTTTTGTTGCAGTCACGGTTGAGGAAGGAATCTGTCTCTGATTAAATCTGACACATAGGACACTTGTCCTTAAAAAAATGAAAGATGAGCATCCATCCACAAATGGTATATTACTAGCTCAGCTAAATGTCAAGGCATCTGTGTGGAACTGCACAGCTTTGTGATATCAGTGCAATGTATTTTCAAAATTATCAGCTTTATTTCCTGACACATTTCTCAGTTTAATATACCAAATAATATGAATCACTTAAATAGCCCACATCAGTTCTGTGTTTAATTCCAGTAAAGCCACGCAAAAGATGCAAAGCCCCACAGCCCCAAATCCCTGTTTGCCCACCCTTCCAGTCAGCAGAGGTTATTACCAAGCCACAAAGTGGTACCTCATAATAGTCATCCCATTATTTTTCTGTCTAGATAGAGACTGCCAGTTTGACAAAACAGTTGCCAAGAGCCACTCAGGATCGTGACCAGACAACCTGCCACGGTGCCAGGACACCGAGATGCACAGCTCAGCAAGATCCCAACAAGGGCTCCCTGCCCTGCTCTGCCACTGCAGGCAGGATTTATGGCATCTGATGTTCCCTCTGCCAGCAGTCTCACAGGTTCTCCTGAAAGTATGCCCACAAGTTCCCCCCACCATTGTTCCTCCTACATCCCAGCAGAGTGGGGAAGGGAGCTGTGGAATGAGTATGGGGCAAAACAACGTCAGCTGCCCGTTACAGGGGAAACAGCAGTGTGATGACAAGGAGGATGCAAGAACAAGACTGGGGAGATCAGGCTTTCTCTGTCCCTTCCCTGAGTGAAGGACCACTACCCTTCCTGGCTGAGTCAGGCCCTTGGCTGTGTCAGACAAGCAGATTGTGGAGCAGGAAGGGACCAGGCTGATTTAGAGATGGCCAAAGTGGTGGAGAAGGGTGGCAAAGCAAGGGGACCCGGATGCCAAAGCTTTTAATTTCTGCAGAGCAGAAGCACAACAGGATTCACTTCATTTTCCTGCCTGCATATCAGAGGCACGTTGCAGAGCAGCAAGTCACGAGGGGCCTCTGTCCCAACTGCAGTGTCTCTCAGAGGGAAAGGCAGCCAGGATGGCTGTTGGGATCACTGTGGGGACACTGTGACAGTGGGAAACTGAAGCTGACAACCAGAAACATGGAGTCAAAGCCTGATCATTGCCACCTGAACAAGCAAGGTGTCCTGGTGTCAGCCAGTCCCAGACCAAGCCAGCTGGTGCCTGGGAGTGAATCCCAAAATTTGGGTTGAAATCATGTGTTCAGGAGTTCAGACTGTCACCCAAGAGCAGCTTTCCCACATGTTGTCTACAGTCCCTCCTCTTTAACATTTCAGCAAAATGAGTTTGCCCAAGAATCTGAGAAAAATGACTGGGATCATAAAACAGCCAAGTGAAGTTGTGCAATGTTAAAGACTGATTTGCAAAGTCTCCACTATAATCATGTGTGTCATGATCAAAAGAACATCAGAGTCCCATGACCTGTCAGGATGAGTGCTCGAGGCCTTAAATCATGGCTCACTAGACTAGTGTCTCAGAAATTCTCTAATTCAGTTTGCAACTTTCTCTGTTCAGTCCTGACATCCCTGGTCTTGTAACTAAGCACAAACTGCATTATTCGAAGCATCTTTTAGGAAAAAAAGCATAAATTACCTAAAAGACTGATGACACAGAGCTTATAAGTTCCTGAATCCATTTTGATTCAAGAGCCTGGCCACATGTCAGACTTTAATTGCAATTGCCTTGATCATGCTGAGCATAGATGCAGCCAACTCCTTTCATTCCAAGTTGGAGGTGACCCACAAGCAATCAAGTTGGTTTTTCACATGCACAACATTTAGGTGAACCTCAACTACCTTTGCCTCTTTTGAAGGTCACCCTGACCTAGGGACTGGTCTCAGCACTGCCTAACTGCTTGGTGATGCATTCCCTCCTCATGTATCCCAGCTCCCTCGCAGCAGCACTGTGCCATTACTGGCTTTGTTTACAGAAGATGAGATAACAAGCAAATTGTGTTTCTACACAGAAGAGGCAAATATACAGCCAGAAGAAACTCTCTGCTAGGGAGGTCCTCTCCCCAACATCTCCCTCCCAGAGGAGCTTTCCTGGGTGGCAAGATCTCCTGGGTGGCAGGATGGGATCTTGATGGCAGTGGGATTTTACTGTTGTCAAGGTCTCCACAGAGGCAGCTCCTCATTGCAATACCCTGAATACTCAGCATAACTTTTTAATTTATGAGGAGTGAACTGTGTAGCTTTTTGCTGAGCTGTTAGATTTGCAACAATGCCAGCTGAGAACCGTGTGACTGACAGGTACACAGTGCTGTAAGATCTTCCTCAGTCAAACAAGAAAGTTTTCTGGGGCACGTCATTCCCATTTCAATCCTGTCCCTACCAGCAGAATCATTCCTGAATCAAATTCATCCTGGGATCACTGCAAAACCTCAGCACAGAGCAGACTGTGGGCTGAAGCCTAACAGATACACGTGGCAGGTCACAGATGAAGTCCAGCTGGGCCCAAGCATGGAGACAAGGGGCCATGCTGACGTGCAACACGATGCATGAACACGCAGCCAGGGCCCAGTGTATCCACGGACAAACAGACGCATGGACCAAGAGAGCACAGAGAAAACCATGCTTCTGTGCCCAAACACACCAACAAAACTAGATGTGTGCATGCACAAGGATGGATAGACAGAAAAACACATGCATGGCTCCACACAGGCTCCTGTGAGGACACCCACTAGCAGGTGGGTGTGTCCACACACACACAGCACGGTACAAGCAGGGGCACGAGTGCAGTACACACAAATTCCCTCCTTAGGCACTCACAACAAACACTGCACGCCTGCTCCCGCCCCTCAGGATGTGTATGTGGAGACGTGAAGAGCTGAGGACACACTTACACTTCAGATGGGCTCAGAGGTGTGCACACCCTTCCACACCAACAAGAACATGCGCAGACATGTGCCCCTTCACACGTGCATGGACACACGTCCCTACGCCCATGACACACGGGATTGCTCGTGCAGGTACCTCTCAGCTGAAGCACGTGCACACACACAAAGTCACACACCTGCACAAGCACAAACACACATGTGCACACACACAAACACACGTGCACACACACAAACACACATGTGCACACACACAAACTCACACACGTGCACACACACATCAAGATGCCTGTACAGAAGTGTGCCAGCACACTGTGCCCATCAACAAGTGCATGCTTGCACCTACCGAGAGGACAGCTGTGCACACACACTGAGCAGGACACAAGCCTGCACACAAGTTTATTTACACACATTATGGCTCTCAGTGTCCTGGGCTCTAATGGCTGCACTTGCAAGAGCAGCTCTTACACAAAAAGTCTGGTGAATGGAGCTGAACCCTTTGTACACATCTCTGTGTTTCTCCCACCTCCCGCTCCCATCTGCCCACAATGTCACCCATCCCAAGAAGCAGGGCTGGAAATGCACAGCGCACTTTGATTCAGGGAACATACCTTTTTAGAGAGGTTTCTCAGTGGAGACTTCACACAGTTGCCCATAATATGTTGAGGCTGCCTTTCCGTTGGACTTGGTTATAAAGGAACTGAAGCAATTGATCCCATTAAAGGTATTCCTTGGGAGCAAAGCAAGAAAGGCAGCGCCAGGCAAATCCAAACAGCTACTGGCTGCTGGGGCTTTCCCTCTTCAGGGAGCTTTTTCTCTCTCTGCCTCTCTCTCTCCGTATTTTACTCTATGTTCACTTTCTTGAAGAGATGAAGCAGGAAGGAGAGGGAGGGGAGAGAAACAGACAGAAAGAGAGGGAGAGAGAGGGAGAGAGAGAGTGAGTGAGAAGGGGAGAGAGAGGGAGGCGGATGTATAATCTACATCAGATTAATGTTCAAATCCCTCCCACCCCCCTCAATCTGCAGGCAAGATTGTTTCACTCATAGGAGAGGGCTGTTTCAGAGAGAATTAAAACAGAGGCAAGGCAAGAAGTGATTTCAGTGATGAGTTCAGTGAATCCAGCTAGTTTGGGTCCACACAGCCTCTGAACATCGCATCCCTACCCACCCCCCTCCTAACTCCTCTTGGCTTTTCAATCACCAGAGCGCTAGGCTGGCCAGAAGGCAATCCACTTAGGGGCTTGGAGCAGAATCCACAGCTCGTTTCGGAACAGAAATGGACCATTTATCTGGGTGGGACCTGTTTCAGCTTATAAATTTCAGCAGACCTAGAAGTGACTGATTTTTTTCCCTCCATGGTGGAAGCAAGCATGGAGACAGCAGTCCCAGGACCCTACAACACTCAGCCTCAGGACAGTAATTTTTAACCACAAGGGAGAGACCTTGAGCCAGTCTCATGGTAAAGTTTTTCCAGCTTTCTGCAGGTAAAAATCAATAGGCAGTTTAACCTGCACAAGTCTGCCAAAGATGGGCTCACACCTAAATCTGAACAGCCCCAAGATAATGTGAAGCAAAGAATTTGGACGTCAGACCCATCCATTCCCTTTCCAAGCACTCAAGTCCTGGAATAAATAAGAAGCACCTGAACCTAGAGCCAAGTCTAAACTTTGGACTTTATGCCTGTTGTGGTAACAGAATAATCTCCAAAAGAAAAGGGATGAGTCCCCAGTACATTTTCCTCTAATCTCAGGCTGAGCATAAGAGCATTCAATCTGAAAAGAGATTTAAATTGCACAGAAACTCATCATCACACTCAGGCAACTGGCTCTGAACAGGATAGTGAATGCACCCTAAGCTATGGAGCCACCATAGACGCAGCTCCACAGTGATAAGAAGCCGTGGCATGAAAAGCTACCTCTTTCAAGAACTGTGAAGACCAAGATGACACTTGTCATGCAGCAGCCTGGTTGGACACTCAGGTGTTCAGCTGAGAACTGTCACAACTTTCTTTGTGAGTGTGGTTCCAAACAAAAGCTTCAACAAAGGCCTAAGCCACAGGCTGAGTACTTGCACCACATGCTTTTGTGTAGGAGCCAAAGACTCACTCTCCTGGCAGCTCTGGGGCTGTAGGACAGAGAAGGATGAACTGTCAATGTCACAACAAAGCAGGGATTTCTCCTTCCACCCCGATGGTGCTGTGGCAAATTAAGTACGATTGTGAGGTGAATCAACAGTTGCTTTAGAGCTTAGAGGCTTCTTCCACCTAAGGAGATGATATTAGGAGTCCAACTATGACAAAAGTCAACAGCTTCTCCAGTTCCAGTCACAGATAGAAGTGCATGGCCATAGGGAATGGTGTTTCTTGCTCTTCCTTGTACCAACCACTTTCCAAGAGTGAAGGCAGTGGAACAGCCTCCTCTCAGATCCCTTCAATGCATTTTTCATTGCATGGCCTGGGTAAGAGCTACACAAAGAAGCTCCTAAACAGGAAGCTGCAGCAGGAGATGCTGGAAGACATTCAATCCAGGGCAGACTGAGATAGGGACAGAGAGGATGGGGAAGCTCTGCTCTGGAAGACCTCCATAGCAGAGCCCACTCAAAGTAAACTGGGAAATGAAACTGTTCCTGAGCTGGGCCTGTCTCCTGCTGTCACAGGTTGAAGACTCCTAATGCTGGGGAAATACACAGTCACTCCTCGGGGGGCTGTGCCAGCCCAGGGGGTCTCATAGCAGGGAAATTTGCAGGATGCCAAAACTCCAGCTCCTCTAAGGCTGCCATCTTTAGCTCTGTTTCTCTTTCCCCTCTTAAAGCAGCTAATGGGAGGCTGATCTACCCTCCGAAGAAGTGCCAGTCATTAATAATGTCCCCTGTCAGCTGCAGCCATTCCCCAGGCTCCTTGTTTATTGACGAAGTGCTTGTCTCCCTTGAGCAGAAGCTGCCACACAGCGAGTGAGGCGCCTGGGCTCCTTCCTGAGACAAACGACTTCAATTCCAGAGCACAGAGGAGAGAGAATTGCCTTCCTGCTGCTAATGAATCTCCCCCTGACAGGCAGCACGGAGGCCAGGAACGCCCTGCAATTGAGAAGTGCCCATCTCCCCCATTCTCCCAGAGAGAGGGAGTGGAGCAAGGGAGTCAGACATCTCCTGCCAGAAGAATCCATCACAGCCCCCAGACTGCTGTGGGACAGCTTTGGAAGACAGCCGTGGAGTGTGTCTCACAGAGCTCTAAAAGCCTCTCAACAAAAGTTGAGATGGTCTCCCTCCAAATATGAGCTTGTACCAGAGCACTCAGATCCAGCCACCATGGCACGCTGCCGCGTGTGCCTGCTCTCCAGCTTCTCTTCCCTGCAGTTACAGGCAGCTGCAGGGCAGAGCGAGGGCTGAGACCTGCTGCCAGGCTTGGCAGGGATTTCGCAATCCAGGAAGGGAAGAGGCAACGGGAGCCCACTTGTACGAGGTTTGCAGCACAACTCTTCAACTCTGCAGGAATTCTAGGGGAGCTGCAAGGGGCACCTCAATCTAGCAAACAGACCCTGCTGAGCTCTGAGGAGGAAAATCACTCTCTACAATGGGATCTTCCTCCCATCACCAGCACGGGCAGCTTAGAGATAGGCAGGAAAGTGGAGTTGGCAGAAAGGTCATTAGAAGATTAGGTTGGAAGGAACATATTTTCTCCCTTCCTCCAACTGAGGCTGCTGTAAGAGAACAGGATGCTGAGAATAAGTGTGTCAAAAACATTTGTGTGTAGGTGCTGATCTGTGGGTATGCCTATATCTGGGGTAGTCAGTATGCGTGTGGGAGGGCTGCACATGCATGTATACTGGTTTTCCCACACTGTTCTTTGTGGCAATCACACTGTTCTTTTAAGGTCTGGGGCTCTGTCGTAAACTTTCTAAAAATTGGTAGGAACTTTGTGAAATGCGAGTCTTGCTGATGTTTGTGCACCCCTTCCTCTCCCCTGAGGTCCCAGGTGGAGAGCAGAGACCTCGGGGGATGCAGCTTGGCACAGAGTGAGGTCTTGGCTCACGGGAAAGAAGCACTTGGCACAGTGACTGACCTGAGCACAGGGGAGGAAGAAGGCTGGGCAACTTGGCATTGAACAAGGAATGATTTAGGTGGTTTAATATGTCTGGATTCTTTAAAAAGCAGCAGTGCTGTGCTTTGGGCTGGCACCTTTGGCAGAAATGCTCATTTCATAGGAAAATGTTGGATCCCACCATAGCTAATCACTTGGCGGTTGCCAGGAACTTTATCCAGTGGCAGCAAATATCCAACAGACACAACAGAAAGAATAACAGTCAATATGAAACTTGGGATTGCTTATCAAACTGTAGCTTTGCTTGGCAAAAATTTCCAGTGGCAGTATGGATTTGTACAGTGAGACTGTTCTGATGCCAGGCCCGTTTCAGTGCACAATCCTTCACTTGCTGGAACATTACCTCAGATGGTTGTTCTCAGCACAACACAAACAGTGCAACAGGGTGATAGGTAGTGGGGAGTATGTAGTAGAGCAGGGAAAACTCATTCCTAGCATCTTTTCACTGAAGTCCATAGCTCTACTAAGAGCCCATTGCATGCTTCAATCATTTAGTATTTTAAAATATGCCACCTTTTTTAATTTATTCTAATGGGGGAATTTTTGGTCTATTTTTTCCTATCCCAGAGTGGAGAATGCATATACTAATTAGTAGCTTTCAAATCTGCTCCCAATCACCCTTTAGCTGGTAGCTGTAGATTTGTATTTTACAGGAAACAACCCAAGTCTTGATTACTGGCTGACCTCAGATGAGACTAAGCATTTGGAACAGGTAACATCCTCCCGGTGCCAGTGCTGTCGAGGGCCTCATTTCGAAGCTCCTGATCACTGGAACATGCCCTGGCACTCCAAACTTCCGTGACTGACTTCCCTCTCTTCTTCTGCATCAGCTCCCAAGTGCTTTTGTTGCACATCGAGTTGTGTCTTCTGACCTCGAATGAACTTTGGATGGTTCCATATTCCAGCCAGACACGTACAGGTCCATCTCAAGGGGAGGCACCAGCAGGTATTGGTGGATGCAGTCCAGATTCTCATCTAGGGGGAGGAATATTTCTGCAGAGAGTTTGGGAACTTTCTTTGCTGTCAGCTGTTCCAAGAAGAAAGTGTTGCTGACTCATGCTGTGCATAATATTCTCCTCCATTAGAGCAATTGGATCATATTCAATCACAAACAACAGAAAGGTTATTAAAAAGACCAAGGATATTTTCCATCCCTTTCAAGGTAACAAAGCCTGGACTGTCTGTCAACTTCTGTTTGGAACAGCTCTGTTTGTAAATAGCTAGCTTCATTCTACATTAGATGAAAATAGATGGGAACCTGCCTTCTCCTGACACCTTCCCTGCAGATCTGGTCCACGTATTTTGCATTAGCCCAACTTCCAAGTCCCTACACAGGAGATGTGTTGGCCAGAACACAATGTGCTGTGGATATTTTCTGCTGATGATCCTGAAGATCATCAATGGGCCACAAAAAGACAAGTACAAGCTTGACAGCTCAGAAGCTGCTGAGAGAATTTGTCACGTATATGCAGTACAGAGGTTGTTTAAAGCAAACCTTACATGGTCCTTTCTCTTTGCTCCAGAACATGAGAATTGTGTGCCACTCTGTCTATCTGGGACTACTGCAAAAGTAGGTAATTCTACCTGCCTTCCTCACCTCTTTCAAGATAAGAGGGACAGGGTCAGTGTTGAGCTGGCACACTGAGGTGCCACTGAAAGTGTGGATGACCATCAGATGAGCAGAGATCTGGGAACCAATACCAACCAACCAATACTCCAAACCAACCCTGCAGCATTCCGTGAGGTACGCCACCGTGAAAGCGAGATCCACCTCACTTCTAGTTTGAGTAAGGATCTGACAGCATCTTTAGAGGGACCAAACTCCACATTCCAGGACAAGGTCTCTGGTTATATCTCAACACAGCTGGTCCCAAACTACCTAAACCCTTTGCATACTATTTCAGCAGAATACAGGGGTGTTGCTGGAGGTTTTCTACTTCCTGCCTTCAACTGTTATGACATGATGCTCCACAATGTTACACGGTTGCCTGTTTCCTTCCAAGAACAGAGAATGTCTTTTGTCTGTGTGGGATGAAGCAATGCTGTGTATTCTTTCCAAAGATGGTTGCAAGATGCAAAGTACATTAGGGGAGGAATGGGTGGAAGAAATATTAGAATATTGCTAACGATTTCATTCATGGAGAATGTTGAGTTCATGGTCTTACGCTGGTGCAGAAGGTACTAGAAAAGTAAATATGACCATACAAGCTAGAACAGGCTTTTGTCTTTATCCTTAAGCAAGGCATTTGATTGAAATTGGAGGATTACTCAAGTTCATTGGCACTGCTGTTGCTCTCTAAGGTCAGAGGAATGTCAGAGGATTATTGAAAGGGAGCCCAAAGTTAGCTAGGCGTCTTTTACTGGATGCACACCATATAGCTGCTTGTTATTGGAAATCAATACCACTCATGGACTCATCGGGGAAAAACAGTTACTGAAGCTGGGATGCTACAAAGAACCACAGCTAATTCAGCTGACAAACCTGCAGCCCAGCCACTAAAGCTAAAGCTAAACTTCCCTGACACTGTGATGACACCCAGTATTGCACAAAACAAAAATCAAAGTGCCAAAGGTTGATGGAATGGACAGTGAACTGATTTACATGATGATTAATTTATCATTGAAAGCTTCTTTCCTCTCCAAAGATAAGCTGAATCTAACCAGAAGGTTTGTGTATTTCAGTGCATTAGATCATGCTGCTGTATATTTCATGAACAGAATATTTAATGAATGTTCTCTTAGTTTGGTTTTATTTTGATGTCTTTCTATAGCCTTGTAAAACAGATTTGTTTAAAAAGTAAATCACTGACAAAGATTAATGTTTGCTGGCAGACCCGCTGCAGGCAGGAGGCTTATCCATTGCCCCTCAGTGATTCTGTACGTCTGGCTCACATCCCTCAAGCTCTTTACAAGCAATAAATGTGATAAATTTTCCTCCAAGCTGCGAACGGGAGGAGCCGAGTGGATGTGCTCGAGTGGAACAATGTTTCTCTGTGTCCAAGTTCGTTACATACAGAAAACAGGAGACATACCTTGGAAGGTGTGGCGGGTGTCAGCAGCAGGGGTGTGCGCATACGCCGGTCGATGCTTTAAGCACAGGGGTGCATAAGCGTGTACAGAGGTGGTTGTATAGCCACACAGGAGATTTAGCAGAGGCTGCACGAGTAGGCTGTGTGTACATAGACAAGACACGTATACGAAGGCTTTTTATGTCAGGCTGCATGCACGGACATGGGTTGTGGCAGCTCATGCAGGGATGGAGGCGCGGAGGCCGCACGAGCCCCGCGCAGGTACCCGGACTCCGTGTGACACGCCACCTGGCCACCTACATCACGGCAAGCACGGGACTCTCCCGGCTCTGAACTCCCGGGAGCGGGGCGGGAGCGGGCCCGGGACGGGCCGGACGGGCGCGCGGGGGCGCCCCGGGCCGGCCGCAGCCCGGGCGCGGCCGCCGCTGTCCCGGAGTCCGCGAGCCCGGAGCCCCCGCGGCAGAGAGCGGCGCACCGAGGGGCCCCGGCGGGCAGCCAGGCCACGGGAGTGTGCCCTGCGGCCCCGGGGACACCCTTCCCTCTCCCTTCAGGGACCCTTTTGCGGCCGGTACAAGCCTTCAGAGGTGCCATGAAACACGGGGGGAAAGTCGGGGCAGGATACGGCGTTTCTCCGGGTTTTTTTTGCCTCCTAACCCGTGCACCCACGCTCCATACCAGCGAGCCAAGACTGCGCCACGGGACCAGCATCACTACGGCGGTCGGTCATGCTGAGCCAGAAATCTGTTCACCCCACATTACTGTACTGATTTAACAGTGTAAACGAGCAGCTGTTAGAGGTTGTCTCAGTTTGCCATGAGCCCTGACACGCCACTGCTTCACCTGCCTTACAGGTATAAAACAGCACACGAGCACCTGCAAATTCAGACCTTTCACCTTCACCTTGCCATCCCCACACGAGAGTTTCCATCGCTGGTGTCACCGCTCCAGCACTGCCCAACACGCTGCAGCCTCCCCTTGCTAATACACAGGGGCAGCTGAAAACTTCCATTACTGAGCCATGGAGCCACTCTCCCTCGGCGGGGCTGGCCGGGACTCTCCGGCTTTCCATGGGTGGAGCTCCAAGAGAAGTCCTGATGCAGTGACTGCTCTTGGGCAAAACTCTCGTTAGAATCAGCTGAAGCCGAAGCCATGGGAGGGAACAAGGCCATCCTGCAGATGAGGAGACCAGAAGGGTGAGAGGCTGGACAAGGCGCTTTTCCCCTACCTGCTCCTGGCTGGTTAGAGGAGAACGTTCTTGATACCTGCTTTCCACCCAGGCAGCTTGGGGACACCTCCTGTCCCAAAACGGGGACGCTTCTGTCATCCCAGTTACAGCCAGTTAGGAAGAACTAAAGCTCAAGAGTAAAGGAAGATGTAGCAGGACAAGAAAAGGAAAATTTTACAGGAAATGCAGAAAGATTCTTTCCCTATTTTAATGGTAATGTGGACGCTGACATTAAAGCAGGAATGGGAGATGGTGCACACAGGAGAGGCTTTAAACTCCCTGTACAAATAGAAATACAAAAGCCCCTTTGGCCATGGTGCTAATAGCAGAACTCTGTAAATATTTCATTATTCTCTACACCATTGTTTGACCCCTTTGATCCCCATGCTACCAGGCATGGTACAGAGGCAATTGATAGAAAACTGTTGGGGAATCACTTCACTGAAAAATTTAACAGTCAGGCAGGGTGTGAAAGTTAAACGGCTCTGAAAATGTTCAGGTCTCACACAGCAGGATCACTTACAAATTAATATTGCATAGCAAAGGCCCGGAGAAAGCTCTTCTTAAAGGTGCCAGCTAAGCCGGTGGTGTGGCAGAGGAGGGATGAGGCAAGGAGAACCGGAGGGTCTCTGTGCCGCAGTCCCGGCACAGCGCCGTGCGGTGAGCCCGGGGCCAGGCTGCTGCTGCACCGTGGGCGCTGCGGCCACATCGCTGCTGCCCCGGGAACGCCACAAAACTTGCACTGCGGTCCCTGCTGTCCCGTTCTCTGTGCTGCTGTTGCTAGGGTCGTACAATAACAAAGTGTTCTGCTGCCAGGCTGCCACCTCACTGCCACCCCAGCTGCGAGGGATCACTGCTCCTCTGCTGTTATGGACAGCGACTGCTCGATACTGCACTGTTGCTAAACTGTGATCCATAGCCACGCTACAGACACTACAGGACCCTCAAGATGTTCTGCTCTGCAGGGGTGATAGCATGCTCCTTTGTGCTCCACAACACTCCTTTATCACTTGGCCAATCCAACACTATCCTGCTATCAGGCCAAAATTATATGAAACATCCTCCCCACGCTCCCCTTCCTCACCACTTTCCCACTTTGCTGCATTATCACACATACATCCCTTGCCAACTACACCCGTGAGTCACTGCACTGCTCTCGCACTGCACTGAGCTCCTGTCACTGCAGGGCTACTTTAAAACACTGCTGTCCCACTGTCCCACATACAGCCAGCCCATACTCACAGTGCACTCTGTCACCAGGTGCGTGGCGTTGTTCTCCTGCTAAGTCACAGCCGTGCTTCCAAAACTGCGGCATAGTGGTAACACCTCACTCGCTGCCTTCTGGTACAGCGGGATGGTGCTGTCAGATCCGCGCAGCCCTTCGCTAATATCACACCAGAAGCAATCACTGCTGTACAGAATGGCTCCCGTCTGCAATATTGTATTACTACATCAGTAGACTGCTAAACTCTTCTGTCAGGCTACAGCACTGCACAGTTATCACACCTGTGCACTGCCAAACTCCTGCCGCATGGCACCAATATCACATCTCTGCTCTGCCCCGGGATTGCGTTACCACACCACCGCATCGTCAGTGCCGTGTTCTCCAGGCACTGGGAGCTGCAGGCACTGCATGTTAACCCGGTTATAAACTCCACAGCACAGTGCTTTCCTGCAACTGCCGCCTGAGCCAGCGTGCAAACATGTCATTACACTGAGATGACATCCTGGCTTATACTTAATACATCATTACACTACCCTACTTTTGTTAATTCATGTACCACTCATTTGCAAAATGGTAAAATATCCTGGAAGAGTATTATTGCTTAATTACATTAGAGCATCACTGCACCAATATAGCATAAGCCTAATTAATAAAATATCACTGCATCCTGTATCCTGGCAGTATCTTAGCATTCTCCTGGAGTACACACCCACAGTGCACTCTATTGCTGTGCTGGTTATATAAACACGGCGCTTCTGCCTTCACTCTGTCTTTTTTTCTGCACAGCTACAAATCTGTCTCCCTCAGACACAACCCTGTAGTCCCAAACTGCTCCTTTTTGCTGTTACTGCAACAATGACATCTCCGTGAAGCCATCGCTGCAATCTTTTCTGCGTATCTGACTGTACCACTGTAGTGTTTGCACCCGTGACCACATCCCTGCACCACTGTGGAACAGGGGGATCATGTTCCACATCTGTAGAGCTGGGATGAGATATACTGGTGCTGCTGGACCACAGTGCTCTGCTGCTGCAGATATGCATCACTGTGCTCCTCTCCTATGTACTGCAAAATTGCTGTTTTAACTGTTTCACAGTGGGCTGTGTGGGCTGGAGAGAAGTTCTTGTATTAAATAAATTATCTGCCGAGCTGTTGCTGTCTTCTAATTCCAACGTGGAGCAGACTGGTCTTACAGCACCTGCAGCCTCAGACTGCAACCCTGGACACTTCTGTGCCTGTGATCCTGCCTCAGCCCAGGCTGCAGCTTGGGCTCCTGAAGGTGTAAGTCCTTGCCTGTCTCAAAGCTTCATGCATATTTTTACACATTTGTTTCTTCATTCACAGAAACAAAATTTATATAATTCCATTCCATGACAGAATTTCCATACATCGTCTCCTTGGGCCTTTATTCGCCCCAGGATTTTGATATCACTACAGAAAAATAAAAAAGCTTCACATACCTCTTCCTGTAACCAGCTCTTTGTGCATCCTAAATTATAGTTCCCCAGCTTGTATCCACAAGTCCTCTGTAAAGGCGGATCTACTAGACCCTACTCCCAAAAGTCAGTCCTAAAATCTCCATCAAATGGTCATTCACTCATCGTTACTTCAAAGAAAGCAAGTGAGAGATTAATACAGAAAGAAATGGGAATAAATAACATCACACTCTAAAAGAAAGGCGCTGGTGTGTGTAAGTACTGGTGCAAGGTACCCAGCACAAAAATGAAAACTAGAATTGTATCTGTCTCACTTCTGTAAAGGGCATTGTTCAACACCACAGTTAAATTTTGCTAAGTTTACAGACATGTCTTCTGACGCTGGAATGCAAGCAGCAGAGCAGTTAAAATAAAGATACTGTTCAGGTAAGGGTTGAGTCCAGAACCAGAGAGGTTTCCGTGAGTGGAAGCCCTGGCATGGATTTGTTTGTATGTCCAACACTTTGAGGACATACAGCTCCACAGACTTAAAATCTGTTCTCAGATACATCTTCACTTCCCTCAGAACTACAGACACAGCACAAGTCAGAACCAAGTCCACCGATTTCAAAGCCTGATGCTGCAATACTACTTTGTGTAACCTGGTTGAACACCAATCTGCTGAGCAGGCTCTTCCTTATTGCTGCTACAAGATTTTAATCGAGACTTCTGGTGCACCGTTGGCACAGGGAGGGTAATACTCGTTCTGAGTTAAACACAACCATAACATTCATAAACAGCAGACTGTCAGTGAGGATGGAAAACTGTTGAGGAGAACAGATGTGCTTTGATTTTTATCTAGAGAAGTCAAGATGAACAGAAGAAGACAACACTCCCAGATTAAACATACGGGTGTATCATCTCCTTCCAACCAAACATAAAAAATTTTCTAGTTCTCTCCATAATCTCAGTTTGAATGGACTCCCTGCAAAGCCTCCCAAACCTACATTAGAAAAAAAAAAGGACTTAATGATAATAGACCCCAGAAATCATAATTCTTGTTTATTTGATCACTTCCAGGGCTGGAACTTACCCGCCCAGGCTACTGGCTTATGCCCATAATTGTGCTTCTGGGAGATTGCAGTTACATTAATCTTCCTGGAGATTACATCTCCCAGTAGCATCCCTAAATGTCTCTAAAAGAAAATTTCAAGCCAGTCTCCCTCTGCCTTTTCATTTTTAGAGGGTAACCCTGTTGGGTAATTTCACTACCAAAAGCAGCTAAAAGCAACAGCTTTATACCAAAAGAGCTTGCAAACACCGAAAGCATCTGTTCCATCCTAACATAGTGACTGGGAAGGCTTCAGAATTGGGTCAGGATTTTTTTTTTTTTGTCGTTCTCCCCACTACCTTCTCCTGACAGCTTCTGCCATCAGAAATGATTCATATGCTGATTGTACAGAAATGTACCATAAGGAGATGTAAACAAATACAGCAAAGCAAGGCGGGGAGCCAGAGAGATGGAATCTAATAAGTAAATAGATTTTAAAAATCCGCTTCTCTGACTCTCACCCTCGGCAGGCAGAGCCACAACTTCCCCCGGCGACCGGCAAAGCTCCGGCACTTCCCCCGTCAGCACCACCGAGAGCGCCCTCCGCAGCGCCCGGCGGGGCGGGCGGGCTCCGGGGGCTCCGACCCGAGCCCGTCCCGCGCGGAGCCCTCCTCGGGCCGGCCCCCGCAGCGCCCCGGCCGTGCCGCAGCGCCGGACAAGTTCGGCAGGGGCGGCCAGGAAAGCAGTGCATTTTACAGCTGCGGGCTGCGCCGGGGGTGCGCAGGGCTCCGGGGCGAGGAGCCGAAGGTCCGTGAGCCGCAGGAGGAGGGGGGCGCGGAGGGAAGGCAGTGGGGGAGAGAGAGGGAGGAGTGGGGGGCGAGGGGCACTTTGCCCCTTACCTGGCCAAAGACCGAGCTGAGCATGGGGTGCAGCTGCTGGATGAGGGGATCTGCTTCCTCCGACCGATCGCTGCCGCTGGACTTGGTGGAGCACTTGCTGCTGGATTTGGACAGAGGTGAAGCGCCTTCCGAGAGCTTCAGGGACTCTCTGCTGGACCTCTGCTTGTGACTGAAGAAAAAGTCCTCCTCTGCCTCCTCCCCATCCCTGTCTGAGAGCTGATGCTGGTCCTGGGGGTGCCCGTGGCTGGCGTGCGGCGGGAGGTGGTGGTGCTGCCTGGGTGTCCGCACCGGTTCCTTGCCACTGCCTCTCCTTGGACCTCCTTCCGCCGGCTCGGGCTGGCTCTCCCCCCGTCCATGTGACAGCTTCCCTGCGCCCCTCGCTCCGTCCTCCCGGGCGCCCGGTGGCAGAGCGGCCCTGCGGGCACTGGGCTCCCCGGGAGCGCTCCTGCTCGCCTCGCCTCCCCGTCTGCCCCCTGTCTTGCCGTCCGACGCGGCGCCGCGGGGGCTGGCGTTGGCCGCGCCGCTGACCGCGCGGCTCCCCGCCGCCTTCAGCAGAGCGAAGTGCGGGACCGCTCTTCGCCATGGAGGAGCCGCTCATCGCGGCGCCGCTAGAGCCGCATCCCCCTGGCGGGCGGAGCGGCTGCCGCTGCGGGCACGCTGCGGCGCGCCGCTCACGGCATGTCCTGCGGAGACCCGCTTAAATCCCGCACCGCGGCCCATGTGAACAGCGGCAGACAAAGGCCGCGGCAGGGGCGCTCCGGCGGGGGCTGGCGGGCACCGTCCCCCCCTTCCGCCGGGGCTCCCCCGCGCCGCCCGCCGCCTCTCCAGGTGAGCCGGGCCTCCCCCCGCCGGGGCCGGCTCGGGCCGGGGAGCGCCGCAGGCGAAGCGGCGCCGCCGAGGGGGGCGGGTGGCGGCGGGCGCGCTCCCCAGCAGCGGGGCGGGCAGGGCCGGCGGCCCCGGGACGGCGGGGAGGGGGGGCGGCGGCGGCGGAGCCGCGGGACCATAGCCCCCGGCGGCGGCGCGGACGGGGAGGTTGGGGCGGCGTCCCGGGGGCGACGGTGTGGGAGGCCTGACCCCCGAGGCTCCCGCAGCTCCCGGGGCAGAGCCGGGGAGGGGAGCACCTGCCCCGCGGGGTGCCCCACCTGCCCCAGGTGTGCCCCTCGGGTGGTTCCTCTGCGCCGGCACCGGTGGCCAGCACGCTGCGGGGGTCGTGGCCCACCCGACTGCTCCACCTGGATGCTCAGCCTACCGACACGGGACCGCGGTGACACTGGCCCTATAGGTCAGCACTTGTAGGTCTTATCACTACAACTGAAAGGATTCAAACTCGATGCAGATTTCCCAAAGTTCAGAAGAGGAGGTTGGGCACTCGGCCACTGCCTGCCTGACATAGCCCACAGGGGAAGTTTTGACCCAGCCTTTGAAATGGACACAGAGGCTTTGTTAGGGCACATCATAAAAGGATATAAAATTGAAGGAGCTTGTACCTAAAAAGCTGGTTATTTAACATCTTTGTAATCAAACACAGGTAATTAAGTGGCACCATGTGGTTCAATAACAATGTTCTGTTTAAAACCAGAAAAAGATAATGGCATCAAATCAGACATATGTTTCCAATGAGGAAAGGACTCGGTTGCTTCTTGCTCATCCTCAGACAGTTATTGTGCCTCACTGCCAGACTTGGATACCTCAGCAGTTTATCTACCCAGAAAGATGAAGGTGTGATTATCACATAATAAGCTTACTCATGCTCGCTCTGCTCTTGCTGGCACATGCACAGCAGTTACTATGCAATGACAGTCTTCTCTGCAACAACCCAAGTGCAACTTCTCTTCAGCCTGGGGTCCCATTGCAGCCAGTGCTGCTGTGCCCCCACCACTACAGTCACGTTGCTGGTCAGGGCAAAGCTGCCATGGAAAGAGAGTTGTGCTGCGGCCCTGGCTCGGTGTGCTCTGTCCCCTCACCTGTGCTATCAGCACCAGATGTGCAGCAATTCCTGCACAAGGTGCCCTCCATCCACCCTCAGGATGACAGAGAGGAGAAGAGAATGGCCCCTTTGCCCCTTCCCTGCTTTGGAGCTTGGCAGCAGCTGTCGTGGTGGCTAAATGGGCTGTTGAAGGGGTTCATGGCAGGGACGTTTGTCAAGCACCAATTTTCCATTCAAACCTGCAGTGTCATTTCAGCTCCTTATTATAGCCAAGGTACCTTTTGGGGGTTTGTTGTGGGCTGTTTTTTACTTTAGAACAGACTGCTCCTGTTTGATATTAGCAATGCAGAATCACTACTCATGGCTGGATGAACACAAGCCCTGGCTTTCCCTACTGCACCTGCTTGCTGGAGCCGTGGCTCCTACATTGGTCCTTCTGCCAGGAAGCTCAGAGGTAGCAGGAGGCTGAAATGAACAGTTCCCAATAGCTCTCTCTCTTGGGAAGTTAATTCCATCAGGATGTAACATTGCTTGTAGAGGAGCTGCTGATTTTGGAGTTGCAGCTGGTGCTGACAAGGCATTGCTGTGAGGAAGTCCACACAGATAAGATTCTTGTCTAGTCTGACTAACACTGCCCTCACCCTCCTTGGGGTCTTTTGAGCTATTCCTGAGGACTGTAGTGACACTGCTGTCTACAGGTGGGTTGTAGCTCCATGCCTCAGTCAACTGAGCGCTGCAGAATTTGGAGCATATGCCTCATTAGTGAGAAGGGACTCACTAGTGCAGGTGTGATTCATCACTTTGGAGAGCACGTCAGGGATCAGGGCACGAAACGGCTTGACTAACAGAGGTAATAACAGGGCAGGCAGGGGCCATGTTACAGAACCGAGCAACAAAACAGCAGCAGCAGCTGAAAGAACTGTGTAGTGGGACAGAGGGAGAGCACAAAGCAGAAACCTGGCTGTCCACAACACCTGTATCTGGGTTTCAGCTGGGAACAAACTCATGCTGTTCAGAGAATCTGGATTATATCCTTCTTACGGATTCCTTTTGGAGGTTCTTCGTGTATGTCTTTTTCTAGACAAATTAGTCTTGGGATCACAGTGGCTGCGTGGCACCCACTGCATACTAAAGAGCTATTCTGGAGCCAAATGCCAGGGAACGACAGTGCCCGGCTGCAGAGAGAAGCACATAATTCCAGCACGGCTGAGCAGCGAGATGTGCAGGGACATCTCTCCAGAGAGAGCGTGGCTCCTCTTCCATCTGGCAGCACAAAAGAGGACAGGCCTGAATCCTCAAGACACGAAGATTATATTATGTAACGTGCACGCTCGCTGCTTCCTGAGACAGAGCTGAGTTAAACTACCCGTGTGATTCAGTCCGAGGCCAAGCCAGAGGGGAGCTGCATTTCCCTCCCTGAACCTGGGGGATTCTGGAGCAAGTGAGTAGCCTGAGGCTGGCGGGGGAAGGTAGATCCAATTCCAGTGTGCAATGACAAACACGGCACTGCCTGCAAGTGTAAAATCGTGGCTTTCCAAAAGAGTGCTTATCAAAAAGCATGCCCAGGAGCAAATGCATGAGTGTTTTCGGGAGAAGGGTTTGGTCAATTCTTTTTGGCTTCACTTGTGTAGAGGAAATTTTTGACAAAAATGGGAATACTGTTCAAACAAACAGAGGCTGAATTGCCTGCACTGAACTCAGGAGACTGTATTTCCATTTCAGTTTAATGGCCTTGAAAAGGAGTTTGAGAGTGAAATGCTCATAAAATAAAAAGTCTCCAGTAAGCTGTTGATAGGGAGGCACAAAGTGTCTCTGATGTTTTGCAGCAGTTCTCTTGGTACTAGTTTCTTAGTCTTTATTATTTCTCTCACCTGTATTTGCAAGGACATAATCATCTTGGGCAGGTATAATACCATACAAACAATTTGCCAAAGCAAATGAAAGTCAAGGCTGGACTGGGCTGAGAATCAGGAAACCAATCAGGAATCTGTCCTGTAGCACAGGATGGACTGCCTAGCCCTCATTTATGGCCTTTTCCTGTACTATTTCTCCATTGCTTTTAAAGGGTTTCAGAAACACATCATGTTTCAATAGTCATATAGATGCCAAGTGTTGGTCTTCTAGCATATTGTATTTGGACAGGCGTGTGTCTCCTCCAGAGGAAGCAAAAGCACTGACAGCTGGAAAGACTGTTTATTTGAAGACTTGGTATTGCTCTTCAAGTTTTACTCCACAGGAGAGGAATAATCCTGACAGTATTACAAAGGCATTATTGTTCCAGCTGTAATCCCTGTGCTCAAATCCACCCTGGTTACTTCCATCCTGATTGCAAACAGAGAACTTCCCTTTGTATCTGTCAGGACGTGGCAGATGGATTGGAAGTCACTGTTTTCAATGGTCAAATAGCATTGAAGGTGGAAAGACTGCAGTGTGATCCTGTAATAAGCCTACAGGAATGGGAAAGGAGGATGAAGGGCAGTAGAACAAAAACAACAGTCCATGAGAGAAATGGATGAATGACAGGAAAAACACAGTTGTGGAGAAGCCAGATGACAGAGTGGTAAGGGGGAGAAGAAATGTGTAAGGACAAGGGTGAAGCTCCCTACACATTATAATGTACATACACAGGACTGGCCAGAGGGCCAGGCTGTGCCAGCGAAGATGGCAGAGGGAAAAACAGGTAAGTGCCATCATCAGTGTGGAGGAAGGGAATTGTTTCCAAAGGGAAGTGACAAACTCTTTCACTGTGATGCTCTGTGAGGGCACAGACCTGGGCTTGACTCTACAGCTCCAAGTTGTTGGCACATGAGGGGCCAGTCAGAGCAGAGATGATGCCCCAACCCTTTCTTAGCTTGTTAAACCAAATAACATGAAACAAGATATAACAGAAACTCTGCTCTCAGTGGTACAGATAGGACTGAGCTCCCTCAGCAACCACGTGTGGCCTAACTTCAGCCAGACTCCTATGAAGAGACCCAACCTTCCCTTCTCCAGGCATGTAACAAAAGTAAATAATTTTCCTGGAATTACTCCTCGCCCTGCCTCCTTCCCACACACCCCTTCTGAGTCTCAGTCTCGGTTCACACAGCTAAGAATGCAATTAATTAAGCTGATACAGCTGGCTCAGCTTTGCAGTTGTAGAGCCCACGGCTGGCAAATGTCACCCCTTTCATATCAGACATCTCTGTTGCCAAACTCCAATCAACTTCACAGTCACATCTCTGTAGAAGGCACTGCTGTGCAAGTGGAGGTGAACCACAAGGCAGGCAGGAAGAACGTTAAAGGGGAGGTCTGAGTACAGGTTCTAGGGGAAAAAACCCCAAACCTCTGAAAATCACTGAAGCAAAACTGATGTGGTTTTAACAGTGACAGTCATCTTTCTCTCCATTTGACACAGTCTTGAGGCATAAAATGAAAATGTGCCAAACAGTAAATAGCAAAGGACCGCTCAGTTGGTCAGCTTGTCTTTGGCTTACATTGAAATCACTAATTAATATACAAGGGAGAAAATTAAATCACTTCACAATTTTCCACTTTCAGATGACCTGAACTCTCCTTTGTAAGACCAAAGCTTTTCACAAGCCCCTGCAGATGTTTTACAAGCACAATAAACTGCATATGTGATAGAGTCATCTCTTTCTGAAATGTGATCTGGACCACAGGGTTATGGCTGCTTTTCAGAGAGACAGGTGGACTCTTCAGCTGCATTAAAAAGGATCCCTGATTATCAGGTAAAAAGCCTGCATTTTTTTTTTCTGACTGAGAACATTTAATCTTTGCTAGTTTAAAAAAAAAAAAAAAAGGATTATTTATCAACTGCCTAAAGAATTAGTTCAGGGAATGGAAGGGAAAGAGAGCAGCACTGAAGGCCAGTTTGGTTTGGAAGTGGTTTGGGGACAAGGCTAAATAAATTGTTATTGCTTGCTCACTGCCTGGCAGCCTGATTTCTAGCCAGTCTCCTGGCAAAGAAAACCTCTTGTATTTATTTTGGGAGAGGGTTATTTTCCAATGGGAGGAGTATTGAGGTGTATCAAGATTATCATACATCAGCCCTCATATTTTATTCTGTCACCGTTGATGCACTTGGGAAATCAGAATAAAAGTAGCTGCTGCTTTCATCCTTTGACCCTTTCACTGCCACCAACTAAAATATGAGCTACTGTCATGAAGCAACTCAGTTATACAACATAAACTCAGTTATACAACATAAACTCAGTTATACAACGGGCAAGAGTATGAAACAACTACAGTGAGTTGAAATTCATTTGGGATCAGCTGGAGTGAATCACTCATTATCTCCAGGGCAGTTGTTCTCTCTCCATAGAGCTGCTCTCTCTCAAATATTTTATTTAATGAACACTGATACTGGTACATAACCAGCACAGCTCTGGTAGAACACAGCTCCAGGGAGAGACAGGGTTTGCACATATGGCTTGTAACCAGAAAGGAAGCTGTATGAGTTACAAAAAATGGTCAGGTTTCCATCAGCAGCCAGTAGTCCCTTTTGGACGAAAAATTACAGCCCTGGGATGCCAGTGGAGGAAGGACACCTTGTTCAAGCAGCAGCTGAAGCAGCTCCTGTGCAAACATGCCCACCTCCCTGCTGAGCCAGCAGGTTCACAGGGAGAGAGGGGCAAGATGCTGCTACCAGTGCCATTGGCACAAGAAACTAGAAAAAGGCACTGAGAATTCCTCATCTTGGAGATCTAATTAGGTTTTTTCCCAAGAATTTAATAAAAGACCTGATGTCCTGAACAAAGTTACAACTTAGGTAGTAACACTGCCTAAATTACCTTTCAAGTTCAGATGAAGTAATTTGTCAGTTGTACAAATAAGTTAGTTGTAAAATGCTTGTATGCCTCATTTCAAAGGGGTGTTACGCTTTGGTAGAGGATCTCACACCATCTCATTAGTACAATTATCAAGTGATATTGAATAATGCAAGTTTTTAGTAATTTCCAAGGAACCCCAGTAAACATCTAGCGAAGCATTTCTATTTCATATTTACTTCTATCCTGTGCAGTACAAAGATCAGCTTTGCAGTGTTTGGGCAGGCAGCATACACTGGTGTGTGAGCAGGGAACTGGTGTCAAAGGCGAGTTAATGACCACCCCGACTGCCTGTGATTTTGTTTGAATCACAAATGATAACTTCTGATATCTCCCCCCCAGTGAAGAGTTCCTACAGGGATTTCAGCTTTACTGCCCTATGCCTTAGTTCCTTCCATGTGAAGCACAGACAGTAACACCTGCTTCCCAAAGGGGTTCTCAGGTCTTAGGATTTAAGAACTTCTGTTCAGATACAAAGGGGAAAGTGTTGTGAGCTTATAAAAATCGTTTAACACAGCATGTGCCGAAGCTGGAGGAAACAGAAATGTGCTTTTGGATGTGATTTCTAAATGCAAACTGTGGACACATGCTGTTATGTCCCTTGTCTTTTGAGGTGGGATTTCAGGAGATGTTTATATTTGCTGCCTGAAGCCCAAGTTCACATCTCTCCTTTATCTGCTTATTAATAACATCAAACTGTATTAAAATTGTGTTTTTCCTGCACTAGTTGATTGCGAAGGCTCTCAGTTTACACTTTGGTCTTTGTTCAGTCTGAACAATATGTATCTGAGCTGAATCAATCCCCTGAAAAAATTCTCCTTAAGACAAGTAAACATGAAGGTTCATTCTAAACATGCCAGTTTGTTAGTTTGAAGGTTCACTCCTAGTCTTCACCAAAATAAATAAAAATTGGGAAGAGCTGGCAACTGCTTGAAATAGATGAATCAGTGTAAGAGGAAAAGGAGTGATCATCTGCAATGAATTAAAATCTTAAGAGCCATATTTCAAAAAGGGTTATTATTGATTAGGAAGAACGCCTCTCCTTTCTTCCTTTCCAGTGACTTTCTGGGATATCCACCTTGAGGAAAGGAGTAGTTCCCAGTTTCCAGGTGCTCTCATCTATTTACCCAGCTGACAAAAACCTCATGCATAGTAAGATCTTATCAACACTGGCACTTTATGAAATACCTTAATTACCTCAATTTCCTACGGCTTCTTTCACTTTTCAGATGATTTAGAGCTGCAAACAAGGCTCCCAGAAGACTGTATAGAGACTGTGCTCATGACACCACTTAAATAAGAACATGACAGCAAGTCATACTCTTTCTAATAATATCAAATATTTAAAAATATACATTGACTGAGCTTAGACATTTGAAAGGAATTGTTAATTTCTAATGGGTTTGTGCATTAAAGGCGGGAGGACTAATGACAGACTAGGCAGATCAAACAGAGGTTTCTCCTGACACTCCAGCTCTGAAGGACTCAAATGTGGATAAGACTGTTATGTAAGACAGGCTTTTGGATATCACTGAAGTGCTTTACAATTAAGATTGAATATTAATAAAAGACTTAAACTGAAAACCTCCAGCTATTAGAAGGATTAGGACTTTGCAGTGGGCTAGGGGAATACATACAATGTCAAAGCCATTTTCTTGGCTGTGATCAAAGGCAGAAAAGGCTGTGGCAGAAACAGCATCTTGGAGGAAGGGGAACAGAACTTCAGCATCACATAATATTAATTAACAATAATATTATTAACAATGTAATATAACAATAGTAGCAGTAATAATAATAGCAGCAACAACTCATGCAGAGACTGCAATCCATAGCAGCAAAAGAAAAATTCTAGGGGTGCAGCTAGAGACTCTCAGGCTCAGCAGTGTGCCTTTTACAGCAGGTGTCCCCACACCAGGGAAAAAGCATCTGCTCGTTTACCCCCCTGCGGCTGTCCCGGCTTTCCTGGGAAGAGCGTGTGAGAACAGAACTCACACGGTGCTTTTGTCATTCAGCGGCAATGTCGGCTCCTTCCACCAGAGCACCTGACAAGAGGCATTAGCACGGATCTTTACAGGGCTCAATGCCACGCAAACCAACTGGGCTTTATTAGATTTATTTTCCGGAGATTGATTTTTTTTCTTCCAAAAACAATCTCTCAAGGAAGTGCCCTAAAGGGTATTTCCTTCGAGTGCCCGGGTCATTTCCCTGTGATGGGATTCCCATGGGAGCAATTGCTCCAATAGTTCCATTGTGTTCTACAGAAACTTCAGTTTGTCATACGCTGTCATCACGCAAATAGTATTGGCTGCATTTTGAATATACTTCTTACTTACAAGGTCTCCTCCTCTTGGAAAAACCTGGGGACTCACTCCCCTTGCCCATGTGCCATTCCCAGACTGTGCCATCTGCTGCAGGGACTGTGCCTGGAGTGTGTTCCCTCCCAAGCCACAGCCCTGGCTACTGTAACTGTGCAGTTGCCCCGGCTCAGGAACAGGGACGAGGCAAAAGCCTTCACTGGGTTAAGCAGAGACAGCTGGAAATGCGTCATTAATAAGGAATAACTTTGAAGGCAGTTTGGGTGCAGAGGGATTAAAGAGTGCCATATGGTATCAGGAATAAAAAGATGCCAAGGAGTGTAACTTCAGTAGAAAAGAAGAAGCTACCAAGATGCCCAGAAGAACTGAAAGTCTGGAAATACAGAAGGCAATTGGGAAAATATAAATTGCATGTGTACGTGCTAGAAATCCGTGTTTATCTAAAAACCCTGTATGCCAGTAAAAAGGAAGACAATCAAAAGCTTTATTTTCCTTAATACTCAATTTTGATGCATTTGAAATGTTTAAGAGGTTTCAGTGAATTCTGGCAGTGAAAACTCCTTAGAAATCCGTATGCATTATGAGATATTGCACTTCACATAAAAATAAAATGTAAATATTTATGTTCTTTAGGCAAATACAAAAAAAAAAAAGGAAAGTGGACCTGAAGAAATGCATGTGGCTGGCTGATTCTGACCTTTTCAAAGCTTACTAAGGAATGTCTCTCCTGAGATTTTTAAAGAAAATTCAGATTAAGGTCTGTCCTCTTAATAGGGAATTGGTTTTCCCTCAAAATTTTCAAGGCTGATGGAAGGTCAAAGAACCAACCCCTGGCAATCATCCAGTCCAGAATTAAGTGCTAGTCAGATCTAAACACAATGAAAACACAAAATGCACCGTACAAGAGATTCTGAGAGATATAAGCACATTTAGCTCAAAGATCAAACCATGGAGAATCACATGTGCTCTATGACAAGCAGGATGGACCGAGAAAATACTTGGCATATGGAAGAAGATGTGAGAAATGTCCTGGGTCAGCTTTGCACATTTTGCAAGCAGCAGCAGAGCTTGCACGACACAGACAATACCATTGCAGTGCCACCTCCAGTGAACTGTTCATGAGGGAAAGCTCAGTGTTGCAGTGGGAAATGAATACACTGTCAGCTTGAAAGGAAATGAAACATTTATTAAATTGGACAATGGCACACGAGGACCATGCTAGACACAGTCCTGTGTGCAATTAAAAAAATAAAACACAGAGAGCAAGGGATATCCAGGTAAAATGCAGAGATTACACTGATAAGCTTGTCACCATTAAAGGATTATAGAGAGTAGATATATGAGTAAATAGGATCCAGAAAAACAATTAAGGGTAGTGGCTGAGAGCATTGTTTATGGTGCCAAAGGCACAGCAGGCGCTAGACTTGAGCAAATGGCAGCACACTAGGAAGGTTGGTACAACACAGAGTGCTGAGAAAAGCTCGATGCTGTTTTTCCTGCTGAAAGACACCAGCCATCTCTCTGAGACTTTCCAGTGAAGGAAAGGCTTATTGGTCTCAGAGTCACCAACTAAAAGACACAACAAGTGGCAGGAAGAACACAACATGCTGCTTTCTCACTAGGAATAACTTCCAGTCTCCATTAACCTCACCCCAACAATGTGGTGGAAACCACTATTAAAATAATGTATCATTTTTTGGCAAATCCTGTTGATAAAACTGGTGCAGCCATATGCTAATATGTATTTAACATCAGATAATTTGATCTGCAGCAAGTAAATCCAATGGGTATCCAGCTGGATTCACAACTCATGCCTTTGCAGAAGGAACACTGGTGACTTAGGAAAATGTTCAACCAAAATATTAATAAACATTATTAATACCACAGAAGCAATCCAGAACATTAGCTGAAACGAGAGTATTTAAAAACCACACTTTCCAAATATTTGTCTACTTCCCTTCTCTGGTGGCAAAGGACAAGGCTAATTAATCAGCTACATCTGCAGTAAAATCTCCACATTTTCCAGCGGAAAGACAAGATGGAAATTTAAGAACTCTTTTTTTGCTCACAATTAGTTCAACTTCTTATTGATCCTTTGCAAACTGTCAATTAGATTTATTTTTTTTTATAGTCTAAAGATATGTAAAAGGAGAGTTGCCTGTACCACTGCTGTAACAATTAGCTGAAGCTTTCAGGTCAGTGGTATCTATTGGTTCATAAATTAATGTCCTCTGCTACCAAACAAACTTTGCATCATTTTATTAATGAAGTTCCAAAGTTCATTAACACTTTAATTTACTGTCCCTGGCTTGAAACCTTGAAGTTTATTGATGAAGTTAAAATAAAAATACAATTACATGCAAGAATATATTAACTAGATAAATAATTCCTGAAATGCTATTACCATATTTACAGCTAAAACTTCAGTGTATACTTTATGCATGATTTTGAGTATTTATAATGCAAGTTAATAATCTCTGATGCAACATATTAGAAAACCACACTAATAAAACAGGGCTTCTCCACTGTAGACAATGTATTTAACAAAATAAAAAATGAGAATTAGAATACTTATACTGAAAAAAACCTGAAGTTAGAGGAACTGGGGTTGTGAAGTAGCATAAAGAGATAGATTAAATGAAACAGACAAGTTACACCCTGTAGTCCCCAGATCCACCAGCTTCACAAACATGACACAAGACACATTTATGATGACCAATAGCTCTAAACAAATATTCACAGGAGGCTGTGGACATGGGAGGTTGTCTTCGAAGACAGGCATATGCTGAAGAGGAACACAGAACACATTTCCAAGTTCAGGAACAAGATTTTTGCCTTGCCTGACAAAGTGACAGCTTGGGAGCTGTTATAATAAATTGAAATAACTTAATCTAGATATGGTATCACCAAGTGGGCTTAGCACACCCTAACAACAGTAGTCTCATATGTTGAGAGACATCATCAACTTTATTCTACACTCTAAATCCTTCAGAGAATGAGGATCTTTAGCATTTATTAGTTATAAGTCCTTATTAGAGCTGTGTGTCATAGAATAACTGCTTTGTTAATTTGGATGATGATGCTGATCTGGCTTGGATAGAAGGGTGAGATATTGAGCATTTTAATAGTGTTTAGCCTCCCAGACACAAGAACTTGTGGAAGAAGCCCAGCAGAGAGACATGGTGGTTGAGCAGCTGAAATTCTGAGTGATTGCTGAGTGTTATGCAAGAAGACTCCCCGCACAGTTCCCCACAGTGATTTCTGCTGGCGGGAGAGGCTGGAAATTGTAATAAAAAGCAACACTTGTCCATTACAATGGCAGTAGGGTGAATTGTATGCATGTTCAAACAAGATGTCAATGCTAAACACTGATTACCCAGACAATGCTTCAGTCACCAACCCCATCTCTCAGCCTGTGGTGGTGTCTCACTCCCAGCAAGAGCAGGGGAGTATCAAAGTTTTCCCACAGTTATTCCCCCCAGTCTAGTGCTATTCCTGGAAGCACAGTATGGTCATATTATTTGAATCCCCACTTGCATCAGAAACACTGATCTGGAACATTGCATCCTGTAGCCCTTGGAACAGCAAATGTTTTACAGGCCCTCCTGTGACCCAGGAGCCAGGAGGACAGCATGGGGGGAATCATCAGCAAGAAAGCCCTAAATGAAGAAATGAAATAGGTCTCCCTTGGAGAGGAGGCTTACTGGAGTGTAACGAAAACAAGCCCCATCCCTCCTCCCCTGTGCACACATACACACACCCTGGAGGCTTTTGCAAAGCCACAGGAACGGAAATAATTTTGTTTGAATCCATCAAGCATTAAAATCCGTTCGCTGAGGGATTGAAGTGAAAAATGAGCCGGAGACAGGAATTAGAAGCTCACCGCCTGGGCTGTCAAAAGGGATTTTCCCCAGATAGAAAACAAGCAATTGGAAATGCAGGGAAGTAAATCCTTTCAGTCTCTGACATGTATGCACTCTCTTGGTTTCCCCTCCCAACCCTCTTGGTTCTGGGTTCACGAAGTCAAACCTGGACAAATCTCCTTGTGTGCTCTCTGGCCATATTGCCCATTCTTGGGATCCCCTTCCAGGGGTCTGCTCAGGAATGTTGCAAGCCTCAGGCAAAGGGGAGGTGGTGAGACATCCAGGGCAGCCAGCTGCACTTCCATACACTGTACTCATGGTGCCTGAGGTGCCAAGGGATAAACCAACAGCTCTAAGAACCATTTTATCTACTGTTTAAAATTTGCTGAAGAAAGAGACAAGGAGCAAAGTTGACATTCAAGTTATAATCGCTTATAAGTTACAAGCACATTTTAGTTTACCACTCAAAAAACCCCCCAAACACTACACCTCATGTCCCTGAAATATGGTCTCTTTCTCTCAAGACCAACACAAATATCTCTGCACCAGCTACATTTTGCTGATGTTTCAGAGGTTTATTTGCAACCATAAAAGCCAGATGTCTATTTTTCCCAAATCAAAACAGAGATTCAGGAAAATGATGTGGCAGATAGGAAGAGTTTGGGCTACTGTGTAGAGGCAACCTCAGATTATGAGGTATGTGCCACATTCACATATCTCTGCAGTCTTAGAGCTGGACTTGAAGAAATAAATTATCATTGAAGCACTGGTTTATGCAGGGTAGACCTCCCCTTTAGCTGGTTGCCAAAACTGAAGTCAAGAGTTATTCATAGTACAGCTTCTGTATGAAGACAATAAACACAATGCACTGTAAATAGGCCAGTATAGCTCTGGGTCCATAGCACAGGGATGGAGGACAGCCAAAAGAGAGACCCCCAAAGAAACCTACAGATCTACTAAATGGCCTTAACACTGAGCCTTTGCACTCATCAAACCGTGCACCAGCCACACACTGCTGAGCCAATTGTCTACTGAATGAAGAAGGGAGAGGAAGAAAGAAGTAATGAGAAGAAAAAGAGAAGATGAAGGGATAGATATGCAGCATTTAAGCTATGGGAAGAAGGAACAGAGTGACAGGAGCCAAGGAGCCATCTGACCACAGCCCAGCTCCAGACACACAAATTGGTTTAAGAATAGGACAGAGGCAGAACAAGAACAAGGTAAACATTCATGCCATAGGATCCCTGGTGCCTCGTGGCTCTGAATTCAAAAGCCAGTTAAGAGAACAAACTTGAAGAAGTTTAATATAACAGAAAATTCAACTTTTATGTGTGCTAACATGCTTCAAGATAAAGTCTACAGTTACCTAGATACAATGACGTGTGTTTGTAGTAAATATTTTCTTTAACACATGCTGTCCTCTACTGTTGTGTAAAACACTTTCCTATTGTACTGTGACTCTCTCTGGTAATAGTCCTACCACTTAGGTGGTGTTTCATTGCTGTAGATCACACTGTGCTTAACCCAGGGGGTATCATTATCTCTGTTTCACATGTGGAGTCATGGAAGCACCTAAAGATGAAATGAATCCAGGGCAAGATCAGAAAACTAACTACAGTTTTACAGTGACAGCTTGTATAGAAGAGAAACCTCAGGAGGTTTAAATGGGATTTGCTGGCAGCATAAAGACTGTTTGAAAACACCCAGGGAAAGAGCTCAGGATAAACAAAGAAAAGATAAAGGTGATAATGCCATGGCCAGGGGTCAGAAAGAATCAGCAAGTGTCAGCATAGCATCTACACTAGAAAGAGTTTGTGTTTTGTTCACACTCATGATATTCACAGTTGTCTCCCTGCTCTTTGAGGAGCTGATGAGTTATCAGCAGAATCTTACACCAGGACCAGGGCACCCTTACAGCTGGACAAAAGACTTGGAAAAGATGCTGGCTGAAGTCAGCTGGTGGCTGTGTGGCTCTAGGAACAATACTGAGGTGGGAGCTGATCTGTATCTGGGAAGTCTAACTTCCATCCCCATTCCCGTCCCCCTCCTGCTGAAGATGCTGCTGCACTGAACCTGAAAGGTCTGGTTATAAATAGCTTCTCCCTGCAGCTCCTCAATGAGCCACTGAGGCGGAATGAGTCATCTCTGCCAGCTCCGTGGCCCCCCCAAAATGCCTGCGTCAGGTTGGGAGCGTGGCTGCCAAACAGTGGCACACACTGTTCCCTCTCAAAGGGCAGTGGCCTTGGGGGACAGGGACACTAAACAATCCAGCTCTGCCCATTACTCATAAGCACCCAAAAGTCACATCACTTTGTGAACAATGTAAAATCTGTCAAGAAGGCTTAGAAATCTACGCTGGCACTTCAACCCTTTGTCCACACCATCATGCTCACCACCCTGGTGTTCAGCTGGAGCTTCTAACCCAGTACCTGGTTTGTCATGGAAATGATTGAGCAGATCTCGGGGACTGAACCTCTCACTCAGCTTACAAAGAACTTCTCCTCACCAAGATGTGGTGACGCTGTTCACACAGCAATGAGCACAGCAACAAGCAGGTGAGCTGCCAAACCCTCACCTCTGGGCCAGGTGTGCTACCAGGCACATCTCTGTATTTCCCATGATGAAATAACATGAGAATTTTAACAAGAAAATCAGATTTGCTTGTTTCATTGTGAGAGAAGTTCACCTAGCTGATAGACAGCTGTATCTCTTCTAGTGCTGTTGCAGGAAAGCAATTCCTTGGTTCCTTGGTGTGATTTCCTGAACTTGCATAGGACACCAGGTAAGAAGAGTAAAGAAATTCTAGTAATTATTTTTTCATATTGACTTTATTCAGAGGCAAATGGAACTCTCCTGAGACATGTCCTTTCTCAAACCCAAGACAATAAACATAGACATTTAATGAATTTTAGGATAAACACCACTGTAAGTAAGTAAAGCACAAGTTCTAGCCAAGAAAATCATACCAATTTGCTGTGATTATCAGAGACTGAAGGGGTTGGGTGTGAGTACTTATGGTGGGGGAAATAATTTAAACCAATACTGGGTTAAAAGGAAGGAAAAGAATATCAGGTAGGGAAGAAAATACAAAGTCAAGATCAAAGGAGAACACAAGCAGGGTCTGGAAGCCAGTTATTACTGTTCTTAAACTAAATAAAACACACAGAACAAAGCAGAAAGCAAGATTTGGAGACAGGACATGAGGAAATCTCCTGGTGCTACATTTCCTTCACATGGAAAGTTTAAGATAATGTGATCCAAGTGATTCTGGTATGTTTTCCATAAACTAAGTTTAATGGCTGTGTCCTGTGGCTCACTCGAGCATTGTGTGAGAATTCAAGCTCTGGACAACAGGACAGGCAATCAAGACTATCACACATTTCAGGTGAAGTCAAACCTTTGCAAGCAGAATCTTGAAAAACAAAACTCACAGATAGCTGTTATTTGAACCGAAGACCAGCAAGGTTGATGGTGCTGATCCACACAAACAGAATACACAGAGCAATATATTTCAGTTCCCTCCGTTAGCCAGCTGGTGCTGACAAGGCAAATATAAGGCAAATATTCCCCAGCTCTGTGGCCACTGTGGTGCTGCCAGTGGTGCCCAGCACTGCCCCCTGTGACGGCAGGGGGGGTGTTTGCTCTCAGGTCGTGATGCAAACGATGACAAAGCTTGGCAGACTTTCTGCTACCAGCTGAGGTGATACACTGTTGTCTCGAGGGAGGCAGAAGATGATGCAGCTTTACATGAGCTGCTTCTTCATTTTCCCTCCAGTTTTTAATTCATCATCAAACCAATAAGGTACATTGTGTTAAAAGTTAATGACTTTGTTCTGACAGAGTTTTAAAACAGACTTACTTCAGAATTTTGTAAGTCCATCATGTACAACCTCATCTTTTCTATATTCATGTCTGGGAATATTTTATCTTCGGTGACTTTTTTCTAAACAGAAGGGACCTACTCCATAGAAGAACCTAAACCTTGAAAAGACCTCTGTCATGCTTTCTACCACCTTCTCAGCACTTAGAAAGTTATTTATTGGCACTCATAAGAGGACAATTCTCCTTTCTGCTACCACCTGATGAAATACAATTTCTTGCTTTAAATATTTGTAAAGGCCAACAAAGATCCCAAAATAGCCTTTCAGAAATGAAAAAAAAAAAAATCCTGATAAAACAATTCCACCAACAGGTGTCCAAATTGTCCCAAGACTGTAAGCAATCCTCTGGTGCCACACACAGCAAACTTGGAAATTAAAGATACTGAAACCAGTGGGAATGCAACAGCTACTGCTAAGAAAGGATGAGAATTTTCACAGAGCAGCTGAAGCAATATAGCTGCTACTACCTGGAAAGGGCTGCCATTTACAACCATCAAACAAGAAATGAGAGGGAAAGCATCCCCAAAAGTAGTTCCTTCTGTTGAAATGGTGTTTGCAGTATCCTATCTACATCCTTTCTCACCTGAGACCAGATTTCTCTCCAACATCCAGGTTTGTTTCATCCTCATCGATGTCCTTCTTTGGCTGCTCTGAACATGGGGAATTCCAGCTCCTAAAGACAGAAGTGAAGGAGCAATTAGCTCAAATACATTGGTGGGTTCTGTCTTTTAGACTAGGATTATTCAAAGTATTATGTACATTCCTTAGAAAAGCAGGCCTTTTTAAGGCCCAGGAGGCTTTCTGCCAAACTCCCCACAAATTTATACAGACCTTCCTTAAATATCCCAAGGGAGGATGTTTTATGTTATCTCTCAGCTCGTGTAGCTTCCAACAAGGAGCAGGGCATACAAAGTGAACAGAGATAATCAGGTGTTTTTCATAAGCCACATCCCCTTGCAATACACAAAAATTCAGCTGGTCAAGTTCCAAATTGAGCCCTGTGCTTGAAAACTGACCAAGGAAGTATTTAAACTGAAAACTCCAAGGAACAGAGGAAGCAGTTAAAAAAACCCCAAATTAGCTCGAATCAGGTTCAGGTAAGAATAATGCAGGACTCCTAATTCGACCCTAATTTCGTTCCTTCATTCTTTAACCATCATATTTTTAATCCTTTCTGATCCACTGGATCAACTTTGTTTTCCCCTCTGCCTATTCTTCTGCATTAACCACAGATGCAGTAATTATGCAGCGAGATTTTTCTTAAATCAAAAAATGGGATGATTAAATTGTGTGTATGAAGAGAAGAAAAATGATCCCAATGGAACTAAAAAAGTTAAGCACAGGTAAAAGCTGCCGATGCCCAGTGGCACATCCAGTCCCTTGGCCATGCTGTTGGCCAAGGTTGGGGTGCTCTGTCATCCATCTCAGCTCCAGCAGGATTTCAGATAGTGACAGGGACACAAGCATTTATATCTGCTGTCATTGTTGCTTGGCAGGGAAAATATATCCCTCTTAGGCTGTCCAGACATTTCAGTTTCTCTTAGGACCCAGTTTGAAAAAAACAAAAAATGAAAGAAACTGATTATTCCACTGTGGATAGGAATATGGAGGAGGTCACCATATGCGTAGGATAAATATCCTCCTGTTGCAAATTTGTATCAGTCAGTCACCGTCATCTGCTCTGTGGGATAAAAATGTCTCAGATATTCTGCACTCAAACATCAGAATTGCCCATCTCATTTACGGTGCTTACTGCTGTTCAGCAGGATCAGCCATGAAGATTAAGGTGATTTTTTTGCTCAGCCAATTGCCCTTTCCTTTCTTTTCTTTTCTTTTTTTTTTTTTTTTTCATTGAACCTTCACCTCTCCCTTTCCCCAATGTCTCTGAAGAGACAAGGACAAAGTCAGGAGATTTGCAAAGGAACTGATTGTGCTCATACAGAAAATTAGATCATTCTGCAGAACTTTCAGCAGATCCTCTCCAATACTGCTCTTATACCTGTCTTTCATTGATTTTGCTATACAGTATCAAAAGGACACTGTACACTCACATCTGAATGTAGTGCCAGTGCACTGAACAAAAAGTCACTCTGTCCCAAGGGAGAGGAAAAGGAATGGGCAAAGAGGAGCAAAGAGAGAAAGGGAGAGCAGCACAGGGAAGAAAAGAAAGGCCAAGCAATAGTTGGAAAGAACAAATCCTTTCTTTTTGCTCTGTGCACCTTCTCTTGTTTCTTTCCCACACTCAAGTCCCCCCTGTCCCCTTTCCTGGCTCCTGGGATAATGTGGTCTGCAGTCTGATGGCTTTAAACTGAAACCCAGTCCAAACCTGACTTTTCAGTTTCTAGAGCTCTGGAAGGGCACAGGCAGGAGGGAAGAGCATCCCTGAGGAAGCAAGGCTCCTCCGGCAGAGCTGCTGCAGCAGCAAAGCTATTAATAAATGTTTGCAATCTTTTAATCGCTCTTCTAAATTGCCATCGTGTTCCTGCAAACCCCATAGTGTGTCAGTGCAGCTGCCTCCTCCCGCCTGCCTCCCCGTGTTCGTGCATGTGAGTGAGGGGGAACATCAGGAACATGCTCAGATCCGAGGGCTGCTGCAGCCTTAGAGGGAAATGATTTTGACAAGTGACTTTTTAAATCTTCCTTATTCCAGAGGAAGCGGCCCTGTTACTTGCATTTATAAACCATATTTTCACCTGGTTCGCCTTCTCCAGCAAACCCCGCCTGCTCGATCAAGACACTAAACTTTTTGTCATTAAAATATCACATCTGATCTGTCATGGCTTGGGACCTGCCACCCGAGAGGCCACGTCTCTTGTGATGTGATAGCACTGCAGGCACAGTCACCTAGCAGTCACTCTGGCTTAGACAAAGACATTCCCAGCCACAGAATGTTTCTGTCCACTTTATGAGACCCACTATGGAGCTGACAGTCACCAGGGGTACAACACAAACATATATTGCTTTTCAGGCGTTTCTAAAGGGTCAAGTAGTCAGGATATAAGTGGACTGGAAAGCTGTGATCCTATTTACGGCAAGAGATAACATTTCAGGATGAAAAGGATTAATACTTTCAAATAAATTGTCTATTTGCCTCTTTCTGTTTCTAAAGTGTATCCATTATTGTCCAAACTAGGATATTACAGACAAAGCCACCTTCTAACGTCATGGTGGAGATCAGCTTAATCCTTTCTCTGTTCCCTCCCCCAGCTCAAACTCTCATCTTCATCCTAATTATAATAGCATTTGAAATTATCATGGTTTAAAAAAAGATGCCAGCTTATATAATATTCTTATTGCTTATTAATGATTTCAGAAGGGAGAGCAAGTTGCCTTGCATTCTGGGAATTATGCAAACCAAGGCTGAGCCATACCTTGTTGGACTCCACCAGTTTCTTATTTGGAAGCCTGATGCGTGAGGATCACCGTGTAATAACAGATGTTAAGGCTTTTAGTGAATGACAGGCCTGCTGCACACAGCAGAACAAGAAGACATGACAGGCGTCACATTTCACAGTGATTAGCCTGGGGCACTTTTGAGAGGCAGAAGACTCGAGGCGCAGTGACTTTAGCGGCCCAGCGAGTGTGATAATCCCCCAGACGGCACAGCCTGAGGAGTTTGATTGCTGTTCAGGGTGGGAGCTTATGAACAGTGATACAGAAAACAGCAGGCTGGATATCAGGGGCACGGTTACACGGCACTGACAGCCACAAAGACAGTCTGCTGGGATAGGAAGTTATTAAGTCCATTACTTAATCTAAAGTTGCTTATACCCTGTCCTCAAGACATCACCTCCTCCATGCAGCTATAACGTGTGAGAGGCACTGAAGAACTGAACTGGAGATTTAGTACATGTCCTTCAGTTCCCTGTGCTTGTCACTGTGGTGAACATGGGGTGGAGTAGGAGGGAACGTGAATGGGAGCAGGAGCTCTGTATCCATGTTATAAACTGCTGCAGTTTTATTAAAAAACGAGCTTCAATGTGAGATGATATCATCTGTCTCTGATACTAAGAGACTATTAAAAGACAAATGAAGTTGCTTGCCCCCACACTTACAGAGAAATACCTGCACCCCGCAAGTCCCCAAAATAAAAGAGCTCAGTATGTATAATTTAATTAATTAAATAAAATTATTTTTAAATTATTTTGTTAATGTCTGCGATCTGAGTCACAGATGCTGATTTTACAATACTGGGTAACATTATAATAATAGAGAAATAACAGAGAGTACATATGCTTTTTCAAGCAATAAGTTTATCCATGTAGCAACATACATTAAAATATTGAGACCTGAAGTTGAATTTATGTTTTAGAGGAATCTAATAAACACTCAAAATCATCACTTCTTGCTTTTAAAAATCCCACATCTAACAAAAAATAACTTCGCCATTATTGATTGAATAGCTGTCCCTCTGTGTGCCACAAACAAAGCTGAGGGAGTTGTGGTTTGGCCAAGCAGTTGGGGTGGGGACAGGGAAGGAGAAGAGGTGGAACAAGTTAAAGGAACCAATCCATCTCCTGGAGACAAACTCTCACACATAGAAAATTTCCCATGCCAGCATATTTAGAGATAAATGGGGATGCCATGTCTCAGACAGTGCTGCACATTAAGGTACGATGTTGGGAGTGTGGTGTCCCCTGCCAGCCCTGTCATTCCATCAGCAGTGCCCCACCCTGGCATTTACCCTGGCAATGGTGTCCCTCAGGCTCCTACAGGATGAAAATCTTGCTACCTCTACACATCCTACACAGAGGAAAAAACCTGCACACTTAACTGGCTCCAGCTTAGTTTCTTGACCTGCAAGCAGGTTCTGGTTTTAAGCTACGCACAGTCCACGCCACCAATCCCTGATGTGTCTCACATTCTGTCCTTACACCACGTCCCTTGCTGGCTAGAAAAGTGGTACTTGGCTTGGCACAGACACATGGGCAGCCCGGGGTGCTGACATACAACAAGCATATGCTGAAATGTGGGGAAAAGTGAGCTCCCTCAGGAAAGATGGAAAATGAAACCAGATGCCACCAATACTGAGAGAGAGAAGAAACCAGATCTGATCCTTTAGATGACTAGATGGGAGCTGCTCATGTTCAGAGACAGTAGGACCAAATTCAGCTCTAATTAAGTCACTAATGTTACAGCAGGATAAACATGATCTTCAGAGGTATGAAACAGGAACAGAGAAGGTCACACAGCCACAACTCCTTGAGTTCCAGAATGAGTGCTATGGAATTTTACTGAGGGGGCCCGAGGGATGTGCCCTGAGTCAACTGCCCCCAAATCATCTCACTGTGGCAGATGCCATCAAGCACTGCAAAAAGGTTGTTATGTGCATCACCGGGAGCTTTAGCTTGGGACCAACCAGCAGCAGGCAAAAGGCATCTCAAGTGCAGCTCAAACCCCTGTGCCCTCAGGGCGACTGGTGACAACAGCCTTGCAAATCCAGCAAGATATTTTTTGGTTTCCTTCTGTCTTCGTGGTGCATATAGTTTAAAAAAATGATAAATATTTACTCTCTTTGACTCAGGTGCAAGTATATCTTTTGAAAAACAAAATTGAACAAAATAAAAGTAAAAAGCCCCAGCAACCTTCCCAAAATAGGTCAGATGCTTCCAGTGCTTTTTGCCTTCTCTCATCTGTAACAACCATCGCCTCTGGAAATCTCTTTGCATTTACTGGTCTTTGTGAGCATCCTCAGTCAGCACAAGAGAAACAGAGGCGCTCTTGATTCTCCCCCTTCAAATCTGCTCACACACAGTGCACCCTCCTCTGCTTTCACGGGCCTTTCCCTTGCTGTGCCGGGCTGTGGGACGCTGCAGCTAACATTGGATCTAGGCAAGAACAGACGGGTGGGGAGGTCTCTGTCAGAGCGGGTCAGGCAGAGTTGAGCCCCGTGTGCCCCAGCGAGGCAGTGACTGACACGCTGCCTGCACCAAGCTGACACCGGTACAAGCCGAGACCCTGCAGCTGCCAGGGGGAACCCCGGCCGTGCCCCACCGAGCAGCTCCAGCAGAGCCCCCCTTCTCCCCTGCACGCACTGCCGCTGCCCAGCCGGGGCCAGGCAGAGGCACGGGTTATATAAGGCTGCTCCAGGATGCCTGTCCACTCGGCTCAGCACTGAGTGATGGATGCACTGGAAAATGTTTTTTATTGCCTCCCTCATTAGGGAGACAAGTGCTCTGCAGAAGGCTCTGGTTCTGTGCTGCTCCAGGCTGCTGGAGTTAAACCCAAAGCCGCGTAGAGAAAGGATTATTCAGTGTGCGGCAACACAAGCAGACACATCTTACTGCAAAATAGGGCCTTGGCTTAATCTGCTCATGGGAATTCGGGGGAAAGGAAAAGCAGAGAGCAAAGATCTCCAAGACAAGCAACACTAGACACATCATTTCTGTTTCAGAGTGACCTCCACACCAAGTCATATGTGGAGAAGGTCACGCAGGTAGGATGTGTTTATGCTGCAAGGGTTTATATTATCTCAGTTATTCCATTATTTGAGTGCATAATAACTCAATAATTTATTTGTAGCACTCCTTGAAGCAGATAATGTTATTATCCTCATTTTGCCAATGTTACCCTCAGGCCTGGAGAGATTAAGGGTCAGGCTTTTATGCATGGGAAGGTGCCCAATTCATACTGATATCAAAGGAAGCTATGAACCTACATATTTTGACAACAGAAATCAGTGGGGCAGTTAGGAATTCCAGGTCTCAGGCAAACCTATCCACTAATCTTATGTAATTGAAAGTGCTCTGCTCTTGTAAAAATTCTAATTTATTTTTCTTTTTCACCTAAATTCAAATACCTCAACACAGTCTCCATTGCTGTCTGTGCTAACCCACAGGAGACGTACTGGTTACTTCTTCTTTTAATAAGCTTCTTCCCCAGATAGGCAAACTCAAGGGTTTGCTTTGTTGTTTTTGTTGTTATTGTTGTTTGTTGGTTTCTAATACTTTCCCTTTGGTTTTACTGTGCTTATTCCGCAGGTTTCTGGAAATTTACTGAGAAAAAGTCTCACAGCATCCTCAGCGACCACAAGCCTCACAAACTGTACCTCCTGTTTGAGTGCCATTCAGCACAGAACAAAACACCCAGTCCTGCCTCTGTAGCTGCTCTGAGATCTGCTATCTCTGAAAATACTGGTTTCAGGTGTGGGCTGGAAAGTGAGTAAGACTTGCTGAGGCCGCTCTTAAGTTTATGGCAGCCTTTGCCATAACATTATGGAATGTTGTAGGACTCCCTACAGGTAGCAAGAAGTTAAAATCTCCCTAATGCTACTAGATTCTTTGTAAAGAAGCAATTTTTCAATTATATGTAATTAATAGTAATTACTCTTTATCTTCAGAGACCAGAACAAAGAATAATTAATCCATCTTAACATCCCTGTTAAGGAGCTATTAAATATGGGGGTTTTATACAGCAGACTACTTAGTAACTTATGTGGCCCACAGTTCAGTCTGTGTTCCCTAATGCAGAAAGGAAAGAGAAAAGAATCCTGAACTATCTGAACTAATATTCTAGTTCTTGCCTCAATTTAATTAACTAGTTTGGAAACAGCTGTTTCCCTCTTGCAGCAGCATTTCCTTCTGCAAATGAAGTGTGCTGCCTACAGATCTCTCATTTAGAGAAGCAGTTTTACTACATCTTATAAATAATAACATTCAAGTGGACAGTTTACTAATTTTAACATATATCTGTGAGTAAAGTATTTGCAATTATTCCTGTTGTAGAGCTGGTGAAAACGAAGCTCACAATTTTAGGGCCAGCATCTCACTTGGCACATCACCTTTTTTGTTCTGCTCTTCTCTCACGCTGGTTTTTGCTGCACAGGAGACTCCTGATCCTGTGTTCAGGCCAGACAGCACGTGCCAAACTCACAGACACTCGTGCCCTTTATCAGATCTTAAAATTTGGCTTCAATCTTCCAAAGTGGCTTCCAATTTCCGATATCTTAATGGAAGCTCACCTTACAACTCATGGGATGTCTCTCAGAGCACACAGTCCCTATTAATCTGAACTGCAATGTCCTGTTCTTGACTATTAAAAAAAAGAGAAAGAAATGTGAATTTACTATTTTTATCCTAAACAAGTAGTCCAAGACCACATTGCAAGCACTGAAAGAGGCAGAAGCAGAATTTGCTTCAAACACACAGCTTTGCAAGACAATTACTCCACGTGGCAGGATGACAGCAAAGATGAGGGCAGTGCTGCAGGCAGCACGTGTGGCAGCTCATGTGGCAGCTCTGACAGACCAGCAGCCTCTGACCCATGACAGCTTGGGTGTCCAGAAAGCTCTGACTAGTTAAGGTGATAAAAAAGGATAGCTTTTATTCCTACATGTATTGATCCAAGGGAACCTGAGCTCAAAAGGGAGGAGTAGAGAGATATGGAAAATGGGGACCAAAGGGAGAAGGAGAATGTCCCAAATGTTAAATGAAAGCATCTGCATGAAAGGCTCCAGGCCAGCAGGCTCACAGAATGCACTCTTCTGTCTCAGTGACCTTGTGAAGATAAACTGAACAAAAAGCTTCGGGCAACATCAGACAGGATTTAAGAAGCAGTTTTAATTTTAGCCAGATTGTTTTGTATTTTCGGCTGTGGGGTTATCTGGGGATGCAATGTGCATCCAGTGGAACAAAATGTGGTTGTCACCCTCAACTCTAATACTGCACCTGATGGCAAATTCAGTTCTGTGTTTCCAGGGGGAAGCAAAAATCATGGTGTTGGCCATACAGTGGTATCCCAAGGATGGAGCATCAATGCATCCTAATTTTACTGCAGAATGTAATTACTTGGCTACTTTATGCACGAGCAACATGCATGACCTATACTCCAACATAGGATGTGCTAATACACGGGTTTTCTCTGCTCACATAATGTCCTTGCTCTGCATCTCCAGACTGACAGTTATTTTCTATGAAGAAACTGTTTAATCCACCTGTACCTCAGTTTCCTCATCTACAAAATGGAAACGTCCAAAAAGAGTGCAAGGATTCACTAATATATGTTTTTTACAGTGGACACATTTGCTGATAGTTTTAATTATAGTAAATACATACAAACTCTAAGAGCTGGCAGCACACAATAAGATATATGCATTATGTCTATTACAGATTATTAGCATAATTAACTCCATACAATACAAATGCAATCTAACCCACAATCTGGGGATTATGAACAGCATGTAAATCCAAAATGAAGGTTTAGATCTTCAAGTCTGCAGTAAAATGTCAAAACATGAACTAAAACCAAGAAATCTGAGTCAACCCAGACTGATTGGGAATAGCCCCTCCACAGGCACACTACCACACATAACAAACAGGAGCTGGGAAAACAACACCTCAGTATTTGTCTTGCACCTCCCCAGCATCACCACTTTATTGGACAATCATTGGTGAACACTTATTCTGATAGGGAATCTTATATCCAGAGTTCTCAACCTGCTTTACAAATTGTCTCTAACGTCTATAGACAGTGCACATTATTTCCCCCTGTCCTCACATGCTCTGCTCTCCATAATCTCTATTTGATAAGCTATCCTGAGTCTCATTGTCTCTCCAAGTCTGCAGGAGAGACATCTATCCTCTCACTTGGCAGGTCTCTTGACCCACACTTCTATTTTAAAAGCATTTTCTGATTTTTCTCTCTCGGATCTTTTCTCAGGTGACAGTTCTTTCCCACCTTGACTGTGTAACTCACCATCCCTTACAACAGTTCCTTGTATCCCTGACACTGGATCAATACAGCAGAGCTGGCAGAGGATGAGAGTGAGGAGGTGGGAAAAAAAAAAAGTGAAGATGTTGTAATCTTTTTAGTCCTGTGCTGTCAGCTCAGCACACCACGATGTCTGATCGGACTCACACACCTTGTACTGACACAGGCAGTGACTGCACAGGGAGCTGTGGTGGCTCAGATCTGCTCTGTGCATCCCCCAAACCAACAACAGGGAACTAAAGGCAATATCCTACGTGAAATGAGGCAGGACAAGGCTATCTTACAACACTGCTCTCTGCACCGTGTCTCTCCTAATCAGCCTTCTGGACCGAAAACAGAGGTCTGTGCTATGCACAGGGCCCAGCCTGTAGCATGCACAGTGCACATGTCCTATTGGATTACAGGGCAGAGTGCACTCACATGCTCTGCTTGTCAGAGCCCAGCGTGCCTCTGCAAAAAGAAGGAAATAAGGGAAGGGATGGATAAAAGCAACCTGAGCACCACAGGGCAACCCGAGCCCTGTCAGAAGGCAGGATGGGGGATGCCACCACAAACACCAGGGCAGCAGACAAATATACCTGGTCAGCTATGCTGGAAGGCTAAGCTGGGATCTCACTCCACTAAGAAAGTAAGTGGGAATCTTCACGGACTTTGATACTGTTCAAAAATGTGAGACTAGCTTATCACCTAGGAGCTCATTGTATTGACAAGTGGAACAGATGACAGCTAGATCCCCTTTTGGATACTAAAACACAGAGCAATATGGCAAAGATCAATGCAATGCAGTCCTCTCATGGAGAAAATGCTTCTATCTGCATTAGCTTCAAAACTGACAAACTGCCCCCAGTCCCTTTGATCGTGGCCCAAGAGAAAAGGCCTCTTAGAAAGTCCATACTGGACTTTGTGCTTTATTCTCCCCAGGTAACTCAACTCATATTCTGCAGTTCTCAGAAAAGAGCACAACATGAAAATGGGATCACAGGTGAAGGAGAGAGGAGTTAATAGCCACGGGGAGACAGCAGCAGCGCAGGCATCTATTTCAGAGGGCAGAAGTTTATCACACAGGACAGGATTTCCACTGGGTTTATCACTGTTTTCTTTGTGTGGAATGAAGGTCATTAAAGAAGATGTTTCCACTCTGAATTAGCAATGAGTTCCCACTTAATCTATAGTGCCTCAGCGCTCCCGTGTGACCTGACTCCAGGGACCTCGCTGGAGCTCTTCTCCCACCTCACACCTTTTCCCTTATCCCCCCCCATTCCCCTCTCCCCAGTTTCTTCTCGTACCAGATCTTTGCAAAGAGCATTCCCTGCTTCCTCAGACCACGTCCCAGATCACAGCTTTGGAAACCACGACAGAAACAAGAAGTAGCTCTGTTCCGCAATTCCCTCAGCTGTTTTCATTACTTAGCACGTGTGCCCAAACGTCCCCGTACCTGGAGCCCAAGGAGCTACAAACTCTGGAGTTTTCTGAGGCAGCAGAGCCCTTTCAGGAGCACTGGGGAGGAACTGGACACTCTTGGTAAAGCCCTCTGGGGGCAGGTGCCGGCCCCACAGCAGCCACCCCACAGCCGGGGGGTGACCGGCACCGGACCGTCCTCCTCCCTCGGACCTCCTGCGGCTCCCGTCACACGAAGACGTCCCGTCTCCCTCATTCACCACTTTGCCCACTAGACAGAGCGGGCTATCGGCCGCGGGCGGGCCGGTGTCAAGCAAGTCTCGAGAGGGGGCTAAAGCCGAGCCTCGGACCCTCAAGCGAACCCGGCGGGGCCGCGGCCCCTC
>NW_021940671.1:1332057-1355665 GCF_001715985.3 Manacus vitellinus
TGGTTCCTGGGGCATTTGATACAATGCTCTTTGGAAAATACACCAGCAGCTCTGAAACACTTGGTTGTGTAGACTGTTACCTGTTTTTCTTGTAACTTCTACAGGTACCATAAGAACATGTCAGAAATTTCTGATTCAGTATAACAGAAGACAGCTGCTGATGTTGTTGCAAAACTGTACAAATGAAGGTGAGTTCCTCCAGCCACTTTACTAAAATGCAGCCTCAACTCCTGGGGATTTTGTAGGATATGCTGGGCTACTTCTGAATTCTTGGCCTGAGAAATGTTTCTTTCTTTAGAAGTGGAGGATATTCCAGTGTATGTGAAGAGACCAAGTAAGGACCCTCTGTTGCTTTCTTTATTGCAGAGGAAAGACAGTGTATACGGAAGTCGTTGTTGAGCTGTTCCCTTACAGAAGAGCAGTCTCAGAGTGGAGATGAGGAGGATGATGATGGCACAGAGACAGACTGAACATCACTTGTTACTGTTCACCTCCATCCTGAACTTGTGTAATCAAGATGTGACCAGTTATCTTCAGTGTTAAGCAAAGCAGGGCACAGGAAGAGCACCTGTTCATATTTATACTTCATTCCCTGTTCCAAGTGTTCTTCAATAATTTTTTAAAAAATAAAATACAGTTTCCCTTAAGTAGGTCACTTGCCTGTTTCACTCCAAGAGTCCAGGCCACCAGGGCTCCTAAGGAGTGTAGCAGCTCAACGAGGTCTTCATGCTGAGGTAGAAGTGAGCTTTAGGCAGTTGGCACAGACAAGGAATGTAGTTATTCTCCTTCAGTAAAAAAGCACTAACCTGGATTTTACCTTATCTTTCAGTGCACTGTTAGCCACGGGATATCCATTTTTTGAGTCAGCAAAGCACCAGTTGTGTACACAGGAGCAGAGAGTACAGGGAATGCAAGGCAGAGCTGTAAGGCTCAACTCCATCCCACCCATTATAAAAGTCATAGGTACAAGTACTGCTTAGATATTTATTAAGTTTACACCAATCAGTTACAGGAAAGTAGCGTTGCTGGTATTATCTCGAATCCATAGGAAAACAAGATACAATTGAAGACACTGTCCCTATGGAGACTGCCCCTGCAGAAGGGACAGCCTGCCTTGCTCGCATCACTTCCCTTGTCCTAGTGCCTGTGACATGTGGAGGTGACTCACACCAGCTCCAGCTATTCTGTCTCTCTTCCCAATGCAAAGAAAAGTTGACTATAAATGTGCAGAGATAATAGAACACAACAGATACTGGTTAGACACTAAGTTACTCCTGTTCCATGGCTTAAAATGACACACTGTGAACACAGTTAACTGCATATTTGAATGGCTTAGTTGCTTTCTCTGCCCTCACCAACTGTTTTCCAATATGCATTTAAAGCACTGACAGCAAGATGTATTACCACTTCCAGGCATCTTGTCTTAGTTTCTTTGCAGTCCCTGACAAGCTGTACTGTCTTTCCATCAAGTGTGGTTAGTTGTGACCAAGCGTGAAGTCAAGCTACTTTCAAAGAATGTTTGGCAGGTGTTCCCTCTATCCTCCTGCAGCAGCTGAAGTATTCTTTACCTCCCCTCTCTCCTGTTCCTTCTGGTTTACGGCCACTTGAGTTTTGTGATGTGCACTCTTTGGTAGCAGCCTCCCATGAGGCACATGTGCCTCAAGGAAGCACTGGTGTAATGTGGAGCCTGTTGCTTTGGAATTGAGCATCCATGTATTGACATCAGCCTTTCAAACAGGGACACAACCAGTGACTGCCAGTGGTGTTGGAATACCTGACTCCAGGAGCCTCAGACACACACTTTCCTCACGGTGTGAGGAAAAGAGCATGCTAAAGCCTGTAGGAGTGCAGGCAGACCACCGGTACAAGTGGGGCCAAAGACAACAGAAGACACTCAGGCTGCCACTGTAAGTTTAGTGGTACTTTATACAGCTCTCTGGAATTAATTCTTGTCAGCAGGAAGGTAAAATTTGAATCTGTGAACTAAGTTTTCTAGGGCTCCAGGCTGGTCTGACAGGTCAGCTGCAGCTGAGGAGGAAGGGTTTAGTACTCTGAAGTGCATGTGCATATGATTTATTGCAACTGCTGGCCTTGACTGGTACATTACACCTAGAGTTCATTTTATTCAACAAAATCCACACCACTTAACTCATGAGCTCAAATCAAACCACAAGCAGTGCAGAATGTGACCACCCAAAGAAAGAGCGGGGAGGGGTCCAGAAGAGGCGTGTTTGTAGCACACATCAATTTACATCCCAGAACCAAGCAGATACAGGCCCTTATCCCAGTACAAGAGAACCCCAGTTTATTTCTGGGGTATAAAAAGTTATCTACAGACTTCAGCTATCAGTTGTTCTTCCAACTCAAGAGCAGCCAGTGTCAAACCATCATTCAGGTGTTACCAAAAGTCCTAGGGGGGAGCGTTTGTTCTATATGACCAGGTTACAAAGAATGTGTAATTGCCAAAAAACAAAAATAAAATAAAAAAAAATTAGCAGCCTCACTCACCCACATTAAAACAGAGCTGAACAACTGAGAGAAGCCAGGAGGTTCCTCCTACCACTAGTGCCATTTTGAAATACACAAATTCACTGAATCACTTCAAAACCAAGTAGCCAAGTTCTGCTTTACACTCACTCACCTCAGCTTTAAATCTTTCCAAGCCAGGAGAACAGGAGGAATTCTTGCTCTTTAGAAACAGAACAGATATAGCAGCTAACACTCTAAAGCCAGTAAGCTCTTTTGCCTGTTTCCAGTGCAGCCAAAACCAGTTTCTCAAGAGAGCAGTTTGACAGCTTTACTGAAACAGCACCACTGTCAGTCAGATGGACTTCTGTCCATGAATAATTAACTACAGGGAAATAAAGGCTCTCTGCCCTTTCTCTTGGGTAATATTGCAGTACTTTGGCAGTGCTACACAGCTGTAAAGATTTTCAAACTGCTTATCAGGCCAAAGAACTGACTCGGCAATTAGAAGCCTTGGTGGATTTGTCTCTGGGTTGTTACTTTCAAAACTCTGTTTCAGTATAAATTCATTAAGCAGTTGGAATCAAAACATGTTACTTCAACACATATAGTCATGGTTTCCTTCTGAAGCCCCTAGAAGCTCTGGAAACACAAGTTTAGGCTGTTCAAATTTAAATACTTAAAACTATAGCAGCAAAACAAAGCAAAATTAAAAGAAAATCAGGAGAGGAAACTTCTCTTGAATAGCAGAATCACTTTGTGTGAACAACAGAGGTGCTGAACAATAGCTTCTGCTTCTGTTTCTTTCTTTTCTTGCCTCCCTTTTCCTCTGTGAAGAATTAAAATGAAACTGTCATTCTTCTCATGGAACAGGAACATCACACAAATGGTCTTCCCTAACCTAAATGGCTTCTACAGGTCCACGACACTTCCTTTCAACTCACTGAACACCAGGTAGTTTAATTTTAACAAAAAAATTACTGCAGACAAACTAAGGGAGACTCCATCACACCTAAAACACACTTAAAACGAGCATAACTGATTGCAAAGTTGCTGTTGCAACAGCAGATCCCAGGACTGCATGCAACAGCAATTTGTCTGTCTGATAAATACCACTTCCATCCATGTCCAAAAAACACAACTGGAGCTGATACTCCACTGAAACTCCCAGGCCCTCCCATCCAACTCTCTCCATCATCCAGTGCAGTTTCCAGACAGAAGCCAAAGCTGAACATCAGAACTGAGCATTATAAATGGGTTTTATCAGCCAGCATCAGGCTGGTTTAAGTTCACCTCAATTTGTTTCACACTCCTTAACTTGTAATTTCAGCCAGCAGTTACCTCAGCATTTTGGTCAAACTTGAGCGGTAGTTCAGCAGCTCAGGTATTTTTAGTTTAAAAATGCATAACCTGAATTTAAGTTCCAGCAGAGACATGGCAAACAGGATTGTCAAAAGCCATCTCTGTCCTAACAGGATTCTTTGCTAGTTGGAGATCTCAGCTCCCACTAAGAGGCTGCTTTAAGCTGACAGAAGCCATACTCAAGCTGTTCAGAAACCACAACCTGACAATTTTCAGAACTGTTCTCTGGCCAATTTCTGGTCCTCAAAATTGCTGCTCTCACTTCTCCCAGAGGAAGAAGGAGATATATTCCACTTTTTCACTTCAGAAATCTTTCCTGCCTTCCCCTCTGCCTTTTACCTGACAGATGATCAGCCGTGGACGGTTTGTCCAGTTTCAGGAGGGCTGCCTCAATGGCTTGGCTGAAGGAATTCTGGAAGCTGGGCACAGGGATGCGGTCAGAGCTGTCGCTTTCTCCATCACTGTCCACGGGCACAGGGAGTGCCAGAGTGTTCTCATCTGAAAGAGGGAAAGAGATGCAAAGGCTGCATTAAACTTCCCCCATGCAAATGCCTCTCCACACTCCAGATGTTTCTTGTGAAGCTCCAAGATTTCTCAGATTTAAGTGCACGGCAGAGAACCTGAAGTATTAATATCAAATTTTCTTACCTCTTGTCTTTGGAACAGGTTTAGGCCATGTTTCTGGTTTTGCCTTTCCAACTCTCAACATCTATCAAAAAAGTTGTAAGATATGATTAAACTCCATGTATTAGAACCAACCTGCATATACCCTAAGTGGCAAAAAAATTTAGGAACCCCTTCAAGCACTCAAACCCTATGATGTCTCCCTAAGATTTATCCCACATTGTTTTTGTGGGGGAAGCAACTGTATTATCAGATTAACCCCCAACTAAGACATGGGTAATTCTGACAAGATTTACTCTGCTACACAACTTACCTGGGCAAAGGAAGGGAAGGGAGACTCTTCTTCCAAACTCCCACAGAGCAATGGGCTGATCTGGCTGGCAGCAGGTGACAATGGAGCTGGAAGAGACTCTACAGAGAAAGGAGCACAGAATGAATTAAAACCAGCTGCATTCAGCAAAGACACTCATTATGCTGCTTATCAGGATGAAACAAAGTTTTATCTTATGTAATTAACCATTTTTACCTCATTGGTTCCATCCATCAGTCACACAGTGGGACCTCTCAAATTTCCTCAATCTTTTTATTTATGGGAAATTTAAGTTGGGTTGTGGGGGTTTTTTTTGAGTTTGTTTGTGGGGTGTTGGGGGGGTTGTTTTGGTTTTGGGGGAGTGTTGGGTTTTCGTTTTGGTTTTGGGAAAAACATTTAAGATTAGTTTCTATTTAATACTTTTTATGAACCGCAAGATAAAACATTTGGTAAAGCATCACTGGACAACAACCTAACTGAGTGCTTATCAGCTACATTTTATTTTAGTATAATGTGGTGGGGAAGATGGAGAGGGTAGAAAGAAAAAATGCCAGCAGTGTTTTCCTGGCATACACACTTCTCTTCCCTTTTGGGGGCACTTTTTTCCTTTTATTTACCCCAGTAGAGATTTAAAAGATGGGGTAACTACAGGGCAGATCTCCAAGTCACTGAGGTAGAGGTAGTAAAAAGCAGACAAAGGACCAGAATGTTTCTTAGCTACATCAGCCTTTTGTGTATGATCTCACAGGCAACCCAGGAAATAATCACAGAATGGTTTGGGTGGGAAGGGACTTGAGGATCATCTCGTTCCAATTCCCCTGCCATGGGCACCTTTCACCAGACCAGGTTGCTCAGAGCCCCATCCAACCTGGCCTTGAACAGCCACAACTTCTCTGAAAAGAAGCCGTCTTTGATCAGTATTGAGAAAGTTCAGCATGAAGACCTGAGCAATAGATCCCAAAAGAATAATCAAGAGCTACATGTGGTGTGTTTTTGCAGATGCTCACCTGTCTGAAACACAGGGCTTCTGCCAAGAGGAGACTGACAGAAGCTCTGATGATCAATGCTGGTAGTTTCTCCAGGGCAAGAAGTAAAAGCAGGGAACTGCTGCAGATTCTCTAAAGCAATATGGACCTCTGGATCTAGAAAGAGGTTTTAAATTAAAGCACTACACAATGTGGGGGAGGACTGTCAATATGCAAGTTGTTCCAGGAGTCTAGGAGGTGCCAACTCAATTTTCTTTCCACCCTCTATTTCAGAGACCAAGTACAAGCCCTGCTGCTGGATGGAAGCAGTTCCTAGGCCCTTTTTTCCTTCTTCACTTTTCACTCTACATCGTGATTACTATAAAAACAGAAACTAAGAATCCTGAGAGATTTCTACACCCTGGAGATAGAGCTGTGCCCTCAGATGCCCTCTGTCTCTCCCAGAAAGGTAAGTATGCAGCCATTGCATAACATCACTTAACATCCTGACTAAAACAGCTTATGTTTTTCGCTACACTGACATTGTTTCTAACACTTTGTAATCTTGCTCTAAGTACACACTACAAACTAAAGGCCTTAGAGTTCATCCTTACTGCTCACGGAATCAGGCCAGCAACTAAATATGACTGCAAATCCACCAGTTAGGAGCAATCACGACTTACATTTGCCCTGTTTCTTGTTCTCTTCCATCTCAATTCTGCGTTCGCGCCGTCGCTCATCGCGAGCTTTCTTCTGCCGCAGGCGTTTCCTCTTCTCAAGGTCATCTAGGAGCAATGCACAACACTGGGTATCAAAAACCCCACATCAATGCTCTGGCAGTGTTTTCTCCAGCTCTGACAACAACATATTCAGTCATAACGCATCAGTAACAAAATATTCTTACAAACGACATATGCTCTTCCAAGCAGTCAGGAATTTTTTTATTCTTTTTATAATTGTTGTCTAAAAAACAGTGAATTGGGGTTGGTCTGTCTAGCAGTCATCAGATAGTTGATGCTAGAGGAGTAAAGCTGCTATGTATGTTCTTTTTTCCACCATTAAGGGATAAGAATGACTTCCCCTTCACCCTCATGGATACGTGGCAGAGGCTACCAGAAAGGTAGTACCAACCTGAAAACAACTCCAAAGTCTCCTTAGAGATGACAGGTGGCTTCAGAGCCAGTTCACAAATGCTGAACTCACAGGTGAGGGGCAAGTGACAGAGGTAGCGATGACGTTGTCTTATATCCTGATAAAAAGAGAGCAGTACATGATCACAGCATGGCCCAGAGGCTGCCACAGCTTATGGAGATGGAATGCACACCACCCATCAAATCAAATGGAAAAAAACAGCAGCAGAGACACAACAATTATTTCATAAACTACAAACACGTGAAGAATGCCCTGGGTCAGAACTAAATGTTCCAAGACCTCCACCAACTACACCATAATCACATTTGGATGCAGCTACTCCAGCTCGCTTACTGATTTTCTTGTTATTCCTCCCTTCTCACTCACATCACTGGAATAAAATTCTGCAATACCAGTCTTATAATGTAATTATTTTTGTGCTGGACCAACTTTGCCTTTTATACTTATATTACTTGGACTAATGACCACCACTTTGCTAGGCTGAATCAAGCAGTTTTCTATTTTTCCTTGCAGGGCTGAAAAACTTGAAGACAATTCCCTACTACCTCTGCATCCATTCTCACTTGAATGTATAATTTCTTAAAAGATTAATTAAAAACTATGTATAGTTGTTACTGCATGTGTCAATTCTTACAGTTGTCTTTATTTGAGGTAAATGAATTCAAGACCCATCCCCTCTTCCAGAACTTCAGTGCCTTAAGCACTTTCACTCCCTCTGTCTAAAACACTGAAGTTTCTTTCCATCCTCTGTATTTTCATAACATCCCACTGCTCAGAAACAACTTTTTAAGACTGAAGCAGACACTTCAAGTTGAGAAAGATGATAATCAGTCTAGTTCAAGCTACTGTCTTATATGAGAAAAGAATTTGCTTGTTTTAAAACAGCTTTAACAACAAACCAATCTTAAACTTGCAATTCCCTTACTCCTAGAACTTGCTGCCTTCTAGGAAAATAAAAAGCAAGACTGCAGCCAACTTATCAAAAGACAACAAAAGCACTGCACTTTCCACAGATGCCCTTCACAGATTAGCATCCCAACCCATTCAGTTATTATTTATTATACTAAAGAGAAACAAGTCTCCTCTATCAGCTACATCTGCTAAAACACGGCCCCTAATTAATAAGGAGACAGAATAACTACCTCTGTCATTGAGTAGCCAGTTATCTCCACTACAGCTGCAGTTATCTTCTCGGGGCTCTTCTCCAAGCTGCCGTACTCCCGGACCAGGCACCGAACATTCACCGGGTGAAGGTACATGCACTGCCCGTCCTCCGCTGCAAGGTAAGACATCATCACTCCTTCTCTGCCTGTTCATTTTCAGTACCCTTCTCCCCACCTCAGTACACCCTCCAGTAATAAAATTAAAGCTCCTTTCTGAGGTTCTGTGGGACTTTTATTTCACAGGGGTTAGCTGCATCTAATAAAGGGACAAACTCCTCAAGAAGGATCCCAAAGGAGGCATCTCTGCCCCCATGATTCCAGGATTTTATTGCACTGACCTTGATAAAAATAGTAAAAAGGAGAGTTGCCAAGATGTCCAGAGCTAACTGTATCTTTAGAGTCTTGGTAACTTGTTTCAGCTGGATTTGATTCTTCCGTAGTGTTAGTATCAGGTTCCCCCACAGTGTCCACCTCAGGTACTTCCTCTTCATCCAGCACTGCCTCTTCTACTTCCACAGGAGGCGAAAAGGAACTTGCCAGGTCAGAGCAAGGCTCCACAAGCTCCTCATCAAATGCAGAGAGATATTCCACACCACACTACCACAGCAGAGAGGATACAGTTAGTACCACGCCACCTCCTTCAAAGATTATCATCTCTGCAAAAATCTTTGGCACGAGTTCACCGTACACTGCAGTGTGAAGTGGCAGAATAAAATATTAACAGGATCTGCCAGAGCAGAGTTGTCACCCACCTTTTTCTCTTGGGTAACTGCAGGCTCCACAGCCTTGGAGCTTTCTAGGACCAATTCTTCCACAGCTGCACTGATTCCAGCAATGCCATTGTTTTTATCCTGGTCAGCAGAGAGTGCTGTTTCTCGCTCCTGCAGGTCATCCAAAGGGAACAAGTTTCAATTTGCCATTTAAGCCATAAGACCACCACCACCACAGCTATTTTTAGCCTTGTCCTATACTTCAAGATTTCATAGATTTTCACAGAAATTCATCTGTGATGAAGAGTAACTCAAAGAGAGGTCCTCTCCTTCTTGGTACTGGAAAGAACACCCAAGTAGGACACCTAAAGGCTTAGAAAAGGAATATTGTACAGGTTTGCCCAAGAGAACACTACCATCTGTGCAGCAGAGCATGGATGCTCAGCACTCAGCACACTCTTAAAGTTACTAAAAGCCTCCAGAGAGGTTGTTACCTTCAGCTCCTGGATAGCTGCCTCAATAAAGCAAGCTTCTGGGGTGTGCTTTTCTTCCTCATACTGTTTCAGTAATGCTGCTTTCTCCTCCAGAATCACCAGCTGCAAGACCTGCTCCCTGGATGCCAGAAGCAGCTTTGAATACTGGCTGTGCTGGTCATCTGAACAGAAGGAGCACCAATCATTAGTGTCTGTATGTAGAGGCACCAGTTTGGGCTGCTGCTTCTTCTGAAGTTGTATTGCTGCTCAGTTTTGTGAATTAATCCCCCAGGGAAGACAATACTCAGTCCACATATTACCATTCTATCACAGGCTGGTGCCACATACCTGCTCTGCTAAAAACATCTCCCTCACACAGCAGTTTATCTGCCATTCAGTTGCTACACATAAAAAAAAAACGAAGCCTACACTTCTACATGATGGAAGCATTGCCTTTGAGGGGTCAAAACTTCCTGAAACAATGCAGTCTTAGAGCTTCTTCCTCTTCTCAATATACTCAAAAATACTGCAATTGGAAATTTCTTCAGTGCAACCTCTGGTTTGGCTCAAACTAATTCACAAGTCCATATGTATCAAAAATCCATACAAAACATTATGATGAGGTTTTTACAAGAAGCACAGCAGAAATAGTAAGAAAAAGAACTGCAAGTTCAGCAAAAGGTAGTCATCCTTGTTACAGAAGCACTTAACTATAGAGTTTACAGCAACCACAGCATCACATATTAATACAGTCCCTATATTCACAGCTTCCCAAGGGTCCAACCTTGTCTACAGAACATCAAGTTAATGCTGAATTGTCTGGCCTTAAAATGATCTCAAATCCTGTATTTGTTCTTTTGTTTGTTTTATGAAAGGATTTAAAAGATCTTTACTTTCAAATACTGAGAAACATGTAAGTCCACAGCCTCCATGCTGGATACCCATCACACTTTAGGAGACTTGACTTTTTCCAGAGGGTTTAAATGCATGCAGCCTTTCCTAACTAAATGTGACTGCAAAATGAAGTGAGCCAAGACAGCCCACAAAGCAGCCATGTTCAGTAAAATTATTTCTTTAGACACCAAATTTTTGTGATACTAACAGATAAGATGATGATGAGTTAGTCACATTCTTGACTGGAGAAAACTGGAGATGTCAGGCAACAGATGTTTGGAATAGGTTTGCAATAATTTTGATTATTTCACCATATCATTCACTGACTTCAGTTGATAAGTGATGATGAAAACCTTGTGAAGATTACAGCCTTGAAATAGTTTAGACACAGTTATTTTTGCTGAGCTGTATAATGAGGAGCCAGGGGGGAAAAAGTTAAGGACACTGAAGTGCCAATAAAAGCAGCAAGAGTCACACCAATGATTGTAGGATACAAAACACACACCAAACTAACAGCAGTGACTGAGAAGGCAGGAGTCTGCAGTGCAGTCACTTGAAGGGAAACAGCACATAAGTTAAAGCCTTACAAAAAAAAAACAAAGTGTGGGTAGAAAGTTTATTGTTAATATGTTGTCATTAAGCTTTTCAGCTGTTAAACCCCATGTTTTGTAATCTGGTTTATTTTAAGATGACAGCATGGCACTGCCAGGGCAAATTGTGTCTACACAAATCCTGGTCACAGCTGGGAGCAGGATTCCAGCCACCAGTACTTGGATACACTCACCTCTGATGTAAACAGGCTGCACCACATTCATCCACTGAGACTTGGGCAGTGCTATCAGAACACCTTTCTCCCTTCTCATAAGTTGCATGGTAATGGTATCACCAATTGCATACTGGCGTGTCTCCATAGCAACAACACTGCAATGCACGGAGGAGGTTAGCGGTGTAAAAATAACATTTTGAAGAGACACGTAATTTAATAAACATCGTCTCACCTCTTGAGATCCTTCTTGTGAACAGAGCCATAACAAATAGGACACTTACTCCAGGTCTTTTCGCTCAAGGAGAGATAGTGAAGGATACATGCCCAGCAGAAGATGTGCCCACAGCGGGTGATCTTGGCTGCGGTTGGTGGGTACAAACATATTGGGCAAGAGGGCACTTCATGGCTACAGATTCGCTGGAATGGCACATGAGAAGAATAGCACAAGTTTTAGACCCAGAAATCAGTTCCTGGGACACAGAATAAGCCACCTGTAAGATCTACTCTAACACTTTATCTTCCAGCTCTTTAGGCTCTGCTTATTTACCAAGAAATTAGTACACTGTGAATTAACACCTTCAGACTGCACATGGAACAACCTTCAGAGCCACCCATCTGGTATCTCTACTCTAATGACATTAAAAAGTGACTCTTCCCATGTTTCCCCTGAGCTATTCACCATCATCTCTAAGAGTTAGCAGCACCTTCATCATCCGAATTCAGACAGTGAGGAGATGGCAAACGAGCTCTGTGGCCTCACTTACACAAGCAGACTTGTGCAGCCCTGCTCAGCTGCGAGACTGAACTTACCCACTTCCATGAACATTCTGGGTTTAGTCAGACACTTTGTTAGCATCTCTGTGTGGCAGAGAGAACTGCCAAGCAAGCACCTCGATTTTTCAGCTCTCTTGGAGTGTCAGGTAACAGTAAGCCCACCTCCTCTCCACCTACACCAATGCACCAGACTGTCTTGGCAGATACAAGTTTCTGCTTGAGGCAACCCAAACTTCTGACCACAATTCTAAAGAGATTTTCTATTTTGTTGCTAGGCAAGATAGGCCACCTATGCACAGAATAATTCTTCAAAATTCTACACCCTAGTCCTCTTCCATGGACTCGTGCCCAAGTTTTCTGTTAATATCTCGATCACAAGGACTCTGTCTACAGAATGTCAGATACTATTTTTGATGAGCTCCCATCTGCAAAAGCAAGAAGAAGCTGCTAATTTTCCTAATAGATTTTAGCACTTCTCTTTTCCTGTCATGAAAGTATTTCATAATATATTCCATGACAGATCTTTCCCAGTATTGTGGGAGTGACAGAAAAGGCCTCAACTCAAAAACAGCTGAGTTTTATGTAACATCACAGAGGGAAAGAGGCAGTTAAAGACAGGTTGAGGTTCTTAAGAAAAAGAAGGAGAAAAAAAAAATCTAGCCCATCACAACTGACCACTTGCTCCACAAAGTCCCAGTTGACCAAGGTATCTGGATCAGCAAAGTGGACTGTGTAGTCCTGTTCTTCAGAGACAACAAACTGGCAGCTGGGGAAAGGCAAAGAGACAGATGATCCACTCAGTTGTTTCTAAAAATTCTTTGAGAACTATTTTACAGGATTCTCTGAGCTGCTTCTTTGTCCAGCAGAAAATTATGTAGTCAGTAACTGATGGATGTAGTCAGTAACTTCTATCTACAAAAATCAAGAGTTCAATTCACAACCAGATTTCCAGAATACAGATGGGTCTAATTTCAGTTAGACACAACATCACAAACTAACTACAGAATGAGCCAGGCAGTGTGGTTTTCCAGAAACATGTAAGGAATAGCCAGCTCCATCAGGGATCTATTAAAAAACAAGGAATCGACATGGGGAAAAAATGTGGTCACAAAAACTAGAACTACTGGGGTTCCTGCAAATAGATTTCACTACAATAAGCCACAAAACAATAGGGAAAAATCAGAAGCACCAGTACTGAAAATAGTTTTTATCTTTAACATTATCAGAGAGCGGAGTCCTGAACACACTTCAAACTCCAGAGAGAGCAACCATTATTTCCAGTCAAAAGCAATTCTGCTGCTGGATTACTATATGATCATCATTTGGGTTATACTACATACTTAGGGATTTGCAAAATAATCAACAGCTTAAGAACTAAGACCTATATAAGTAACTGCCTCTGGAAATTACAAATTCAAATCAGCTTTCATCCAGCAACTGCTCTCTCTTCCATCTCAACATACCAATTTTTTGGAAAAAAATCACAGTCCCCCATAAGGGAACTACACAGATATTCCAAAATGGAGTGTCATATTCCAAAGTGATGACAGAAAATTAGAGCAGATTAACTGGTTTGTAGCTAAAGGACTCACTCCATGGGACACCTTGTAAATAGGTAAGAACAACGTCCCTTTCAAATATAGTCATTACCACTAAAAACAGTATGGCAAGGTAATTTCACCCTGGAAAAGACAATCCAAGTAGTCAAGGCCAAACACAATTCCCTGGCTGTTCACCCCTTACAGCTCAGTGTCTCTGCACAAGTATAAGAGCCCTGTTGGTCTCCCACTCACTTGGCCTGTAGGAAAAGCTCCTTGTTGAACGGTTTATGTCCCCACTTGTTCCTTTTCCCCCAGTTGCCATGTCCATTCCCATCAAAATGTCCTGCTTGGCCACGGGGTTCAAAAGTGAAGTTCAGTAAGTGGTTCAGATTTATCTTCTTGGGGCCAGAGAATTGGGCAGGGCTGAACTCTGCCCGTTGAGCCTCTGCTACCTAAGAGACAACAGCATTTGTTAGAACCTGCCAGAATTTACTGCAAAAGCATCAGTACAGGTGGATACCCAGGCCCCATCAGTGATTACACACAGAACATGCAGCATTCCCTCACTCACCTTCTCCCATCCCAGTTCTGCAAATCAAGTAGTGCAGCGTTAGAAGTGCAGGAGAATCTGAAAGTCAGAACTCAGTGATCTTACCCCACACTGAGTAAAAGGAGGAGAGTGTAAAAAGAAACACAAGTAAGGACAAGTAAAAGCTGGCAAAACCCAGTCAAGGTGAGTAACAGAATAAAGTTGTTCAAATCCAGACAATATTCTTTTAGACAGACAGCAATACAACTCTGATTACTGTTTGCACAGGTTGTACTTGTTTCAGTTAGTTTTCACATAATGAAGCAAAGAATGAGAATTCAACAGAGGCAGCAGGTGAATTTTGAGTCAGCAGTCTAGGTAAGCAGTGCTGCTCATCCACCAAAACTGAAAAATCAGAGAATCAGTTAAACCCCACAAACAGCCTACGGTATTTAGATCCACATCAGCATAAAAGCCTCAGTCTGGTTTTACTCCACCTTGATGTCACTTATGCCAATACATTTACTTTCCCAAAACCCCCATCTCATGTAAATTTTTGCACTGAAGTGGTTGGACAAAATCAATTTTCAGAGGGCAAGCTTTAGCCTGTTCAGGAGACTGAGTCCCTTGGGAGGATGTCCTGAAGGGCAATGGAGTCCAGGAAGGTTGGACATTCTTCAAGAAATCTTAAAGGCAGAGGAGTAAGCTGCCCCCATGAGCCAAAATATGAGTCAGTGGGGAAGAAGACCAGCCTGGCTCAACAGAGAGTTTTAGCTGGAACTCGGGGAAAAAAAGGAGTTCATGACCTTTGGAAGAAGGGGCAAGCAGCTCTGAAGGACTACAAGGATGTCATGAGGTTATGCATGGAGAAAAGGAGAAGGGCCCTAGAAACTAATCTGGCCGCTGCTGTAAAAGACAATAAAAAATGTTTCTATAAATACATTGGCTACAAAAAGAGGGCTAAGGAAAATCTCCATCCTTTATTGGGTGGTGGGAGGTGAAACAGTGACATAGGAAAAGGCTGAAGTAATTAATGCCTTCTTTGTCTCAGACTTTAATACTAAGACCAGTGTTCCGCAGGATACCCAGCCCCTGAGCTGGAAGACAGGGACAGGGATTGGAATGAAGCCCCCATGATCCAAGGAGAAATGGTCACCTGCTGTGCCACTCAGGCACACACAGGTCTATGGGGCTGGGTGGGAGGGCTCACTGGGGAAACTGGGTGGTCCCAGCTCACTGGAAGTCAGCAAATGGGATGCTGGGCCAGAAGGAGGATCCAAGGAGTTACAGGCCCATCAATCTGACCTCAATGCCAGGGAAGGTTATGGAGCAGATGATCTTGAGTGCCACCACATATAATGTACAGGACAACCAGGGGATCAGGCCCAGCCAGCACAGGCTTGTGAAAGGCAGGTCCTGCTTGACTAACCTGATCTCCTATGACAAGGTGACCCATTTAATGGACAAGGGCAAAGCTGTGGATGTTGTCTACCTGGACTTCAGCACAGCCTTTGGCACAGTTTCCCACAGCATTCTCCTGGAGAAACTGGCTGCTCTTGGCTCAGATGGGTGCACTGCTCCCTGGGCAAAAAACCAGCTGGATGGCTGGGCCCTGAGTGGTGGGGAATGGAGTCACACCAGCTGGGGCTGGTCACTAGTGGTGCTCCCCAGGGCTCAGCACTGGGGCCAGTCCTGTTTAATGTCTTTATCAATGATCTGGCCAAGGGGATGGAGGGCACCCTAATCAAGTTTGCAGACAACACCAACTTGGGCGGGAGTTGATCTGCTGGAAGGCAGGAAGGCTCTGCAGAGGGAGCTGAACGGGCTGAGGTCATTGGTATGAGGTTCAACAAGGCCAAGTGATGGGTCCTGCACTTGGGTCACAAGCCCCATGGAATGCTCCAGACTTGGAAAGCTGCCTGTCAGGAAAGGACCTGTGGGTGCTGGTCAAAAGCAGCTGACCTTGAGCCAGAGTGTGTCCAGATGGCCAAGTAGGCCAAGGGCATCCTGGCCTGTATCAGAAATAGTGTGGCCAGCAGGACCAGGGAAGTGATTGTCCCCCTGTACTGGGCACTGGTGAAGCTGTACTTCCGAGTCCTGGGGTCAGTTATGGGTCCCTCACAACAAGGACATTGAGGAGCTGCAGCAGGTCCAGAGAAGGGAACAGAGCTGGGGAAGGGTCTGGAGCCCAAGTCTGATGAGGAGCAGTTTAGTCTCTCAGAGCAGAGAGCACTCCTCTTCAGTTGTTGCCAGGCTGCTCTGCTCACAGTCCCTCTGTCATCTCAATAATGTTAGTTAGCACCTCTTATCACTCTTTCCCTTCCCAGCCCAGGAGCTGAACACAGCAGACCTATCTAGGCAGGTCAGAGCATCCTGTCATCCCAAGAAAGAAGGCCCTGGAGGTGTGGCATTACAATTCTCACCTCATCTCGTCTCCCACCATTAGAAGAGCTAAAAGGTTTGCCACTTCCGCCGCTGCCTCCCCTTTGAGGGGGCATCTTGTTAAAAGCTTTGCTTTTCTGTGAATTGGAGCGACGGGACTGACTGCAAAAGTTCTCATTTTTTGAATATGAAGTTTCTCTTTTACGATTATAACGCTGTTTGGATCCACTCGCATTCTTTCCATCTGAAAGGAAATAAAAAAAAAAGAGAATCAGGTCAGCAGCCTCAGAGTTGACCCCGTGTAACTTCACCTCAGAGAGAAGTTCACCTCAGCCACTACCTTGAGCCCTGGTGTTTATCAGGACACCAAATCCCCCAGCAACCCCAACCATTTCATTCCTGTCACTGCCCAAAGAGCTGGTCAAAGAGTTTAAAAGAAGGATATATTTGCTGTGCTTTATCTTTTATCAGAATGGTTGAATTTTCTTTATCCAGATTTGGAATTGCCTTCCCCAGATGTTGGTGTGTTGCCTGGTTCATTAAGCAATAAACACCAACATCACATACCACATTACAAAAACTGACAACAACTAGTTCTTTTTTCATTCCATTTTCTGAAAACACACAATTTATCATATATTGTTCCCTCATATAAATACACTGCCTGTTTTCACTCAGTTCTGCCCCTATGCTTAAAAGACCCCAACAGATCTAATTCTGTTTTAAAAATATATGTCTATGTCATGAAGCCAACAAATGCTAATTGATCTTGAAGTACAAACTCAATGCTCTGTGGCCTTGCAGGGCACATACCTAATGTCTAAGTACTAAGTCCACCAACCTATGCAGCCAGAACTGTTTGCCAAAAAACATGCTTAGCACACCACTGACCCTAATACAGGACACAGTGGTGAAGCACAAAACAAAATACTGCAGGAATAAAGCTCACAAGAGCAGAAAAATCAGTCAGGCTCCTGAGAGGAGTTCCCTGTGTCTAAAACAGCTGCTACATCAGACTGCTAGAACAGGGTGTTAATACTATGAAGGCATTTCTAGTAGTCTTAACACAAGATCAGAGTTGCCCAAGGACACAACAGACTGCTGACCTGTCGCTTAACCTGGCATTTCCACCACCTGCCCTAAGTTTTATTTGTAGAAGATGTATGTTGATAAGCTCAGAAACAAAACTCCACAGGCCCAGCAAGACATCCACCCGCACCAGCCAGCCCCGAAGTCACTCTGGATACCCAGTAAACATTACACAAACAGCAAGGCCCCACACAATATCTAGTTGCATTTATAAAAGCCTTCTGGTTTCCCTTTTCCCACTTTGCAGTCCTCCCCACCCCTTAATATAAACCTTACATGTTAGGCAAACACACCACTGTGGTTCAGGATCATGTTTCCACGTGGGCAGTTTCATTGCTGGTGCTTCCCCTTTTCCCCTTTCCCAGCACTGCTTCCCATCTACCCAAGCATTTAAAACATTTGGAGTGGTGTCATTCACATAAAGTTTTTCTTTTTTTTTTTTTTTTTTTTTTTTTAAGTTTCCTCTCCCACTTGCACCCCCCAAAAAAGGTGGGCAGAGGACTGGAAGGTTGTGTGTTATTATACATTACTGAGAATCCAACTGCTTAAGAATAAACTAAGTAATAAAAGTGGCTGGATGGGGTTTTGTGGTGCTCTGCTGCTTCTTCCACTTGGCAGATTTCAGTCTTTGCCTGCAACTACAGCTATAGAAAGACACTATCATTACTTTCACATGATGTGACAGAGCCATTTTTTGCAGACAAACTTTATCATCAGAACTGGTCATTTACTCTGCTATTGAAAGGGCTGATCCTTTAATTCAGAATTAAATCAACTCTGTCAGAAGCACAGCTGTGTAACTCAAACATATGCTTGCATAGCTGGCACTGCTTTAATGCACATCAGGCTAAAAAGACATGGCTTGAGCGTTATCAGGAAAAAAACACACCAGAAGCTGCCAAGTACTGAGGGTGTGACCAGGTCTGGCTGAATGATTACTCCAAGTGTTTCTTGAGAGTGTTTGTAGGGAAGAAGGAATAATCAACACCTCTGAGTCTCTGGTAAAAAATTAAGTAATTTTGAAGAGGTTTGGACTGTTACTTCAGTTATTCAGAAGCAGAACTTGTCCCTTTAGAGCTCCACGACCTTCATAAATCTCCAATTTCAGTGAATACTCCAGAGGGGCACACACCTACTGCCTGTACAACTTTGCAGTTTCTCTGCAATCTTCAAATGGGGAAAAGAAACAACTCAAGAGAAATCAGTCTAAAGTGGGTCTTTACAAGGACCAGGAACAAGGAACAGCTTGCACCTGCAGCTGACAGAAGAATTTCCTACCACTTCAAGCTTTAATCAAGTTACTCACCACCAAATTTGTCAGTCAGCTGGTTTACACACATTCCTGTCATACTACAGATCCTTTCAAGACAACTCTCAAAGTCTTTGAGAATCACTACTGACTCTCACGTTTATAGGGAAGGACTCTCCACCTGTGCCTGTGTTAAAAGGACCTTACAACCAATCTCACAATGCTTCAAATCTGATTTTATGGATTGCTAGTTCCTCCCTGCTCCCAGAATAATTATCCTCAGGAGAAGTCTGGTCCATCAGAGTAGCACTGAAATCAGTCAGCAGACAAGATCTGGACTATGAATTTGTAAATTTGAACACTTTTCCTCCACCCTGAATCCAAGCAACGCTGCTCCAACCCTTCCAGCACTCCACATCAGGGAGCTCTCTGCTTTATATCACCCATCCCTGCACTCCACAAAGAGCAGGGCAGGACAGCTGCACTCATGCAGGGAGAAAAGTGAAGGATTCTCACTGCTATCCTCTCTTGTTAGAGCCCAGTTTTAAGCAGCATAAGTTTGGATTTGATAGTTTGTTTTTTTCTTTCTTTCCTTGGCTAATTAGGAATGAGCAACAGCAAGTGCTGGTGAGGTACTTACTCTTCACTCAGGTCCTCTGTCCTTTTGCTGTTCTCATAGGATCTAACCCATATACATATATATATATATACACACACAGAGATTATGTGGATGTAGCTACCCATCCACACTCCAAGAGACTTATAAAAAAATACTGTCTACATAACTTAAAACCACAAATAACAAAACTGTTCATGCATTTTGGAGCAGGCCCTGTATCTCCAAAGACCCAGAGAGAGGAGACCAAGTTCACAGGACTAGGAGCAGCTCTAGGTGACCATTTTGGCACTGGGGCTGCAGTACTGGTTTGCTGCTGGGGTGAGAACTGTAGTTTCCTTCCACCTTTATTCATCTCTTCTTTTCTGCTGAGCTGTGCTGAAGCCAACAGTATTGCATAAGGGGTTTGTGGTGGATCACACTAAAGCCACAGGGTGGTTTCATGAAAACACACTGAAGCTATTGCTGCTGCCAAGGCAAACATCCCAGTGAGCAAGAGGTGACCAAGCACTCACATAGCCCAGCCAAGCATCTCACACGGGGTATGATAAGGCCCAGAACTTCTCTAAGAATTAATTATGTCCATCAGGTCTCCAGGACTGCAGAGACACCCAACAAGCCTGTTTTTCCTTAGCTACTTTGTTCCATCCTAATGGAATATGATTCCTGTTGGAATATATAACCCAAAGAAACTTTTCTGCTGGAAACTTCCGAGTTTAATTTAGTCTCTAAGGCCAAGTTTGAAAGATAGGTGGAATCCAACTTCCACAAGTAGAAGAGAATGTAATATTCTATTTAGCCCATTTCCAGCTGTGCTGCAAGAGAAACAGAAGGAGAAGCTGCCACAGAGTTTCACGAGTGTCCATTTCCTCAGCTGGGCAGTTACAGCAGGTAACTCTGGAAAGCATGAAATGGCAAGAGCTGGAGTGAACTCAACCCAGTGACCATCTGGGGAAGGTCTGTGGTCCATAAAAATACTTTCCATTTCAGAGGAGAAACAGAGAATACATCCTACACCTTTCCTGAAAAGGCAGGGAAATTGGGTGGACCACATCAGCTACATGTCCAATGATAAGGAACTCAAGAAAAAAATCACATATGGTGACGTGCCAGTGTCCTACATGCAACAGCTACCAAAACACACAATTAACAGAGGTCTTAATAACTTTGAAAATCAGAAGTATTGGAGTAGGCATCAGGATTCCTCTCCCCACTGCTCCTCTTCTACTGGTGGCATTGTTTCAAGCCTGTAAAACGTGACATTCCACAAAAATCACTTAACATTTTCATTGTGGGCTGAAATGACAGGCCTTTTACTTCCTTCCTCAGCACAGATACCATATCTTCTACATGAAGGCATGCCAGCCACAGCACAGGCCACCTTAACTCCTTCCTGAAGGATGTTTGTATTCTGTGAACAACTCTCCATACAGCACCACACATCACTACAAAAGAAGCTGTAGTGAGGAGGTGTCTCTTGGCAAGACAGGGACAGAAAAAGTTCTCCCTAAAAAGATTTTTACATGTTTGAAGTTAAAATTTCACTGTAATTGCACAGTTACGCCACAACCTGGGGAGCTGTGGGTGAGTCACTTCCCATGTCCCACTTCTGTCAATCCTGTGGAAGATCAATTAACAGAGGTGAAGAGCAGGTAATACTTGGTTACCCATGACATGAGCGCATTTAGGAGGTCCAAAAAGAAGTCAACAAACACCTTCAAGATACCCATTTTGTTAACTCTCTGGGGTACACTGCTGCTTTCTCAGAGACCTGAAGTAATACAGCTGAAACAAACCACTGAGGAGGAAGGAAATTAGTACAGCAATGGTGTTGTAGTAACCTGTTGACACCCTCTCACATAGTTACAGGATTAAAAACACTAATTTTAATCACTATTGCCCTATTTCTAATTTTAGAAAAAAAAATGCAAGGTTGCCAGGAACACTCTGCTCCCCAAGATGTTTAGAGAACCAGCGTGGGCTTAGGTCTTACCATGAAAAGATGACAGGAACTATCCTGGCTCCTGGTGAACCGCTTTGTCAGCAGAACCAGCTGTTTGCAATGACAGCTGTGACACTTTGGCTTGAATGCCAGATGAGCAAACAACACACATCTAACTCCGAGCTCCCCCAAAGCAGGTTACAAACACCAGGATAAGGGGAATGCTGTGTACGATATCAGACCCTCAGCAAGGTGTAACAACACACTGAGTACAGAATGAAGTTAAGGGTTTTTTCACAGGCACTGGCAAACGTATGTTCTTACTATAGAAGCAGAGCTTTAGCTCTAAAGCTGATTACTCCAATAGTAATGAAGATAAAGTACTAATCCTTAAAGGAAGAGGAGAGTGGGAATCCCAGCTCTGCGAACAGCGAGCAGAGCCGGAAGAGGAAGGAAAAAGAAACCAAAAACAAGCAGTGACCTGAAACGCCGCCTATTAAAAACCCAGCTGAGAGACAAACAACCCGACAAGGCGAAGTCCAGCTTCGCCACGAACCCAACCGCGGCACAGGCCGTGGGCCCCCACTGCCCCACGGTTACCCCCTCCCTCCCTCCGGAGCCCCTTCCGGGTTCCAAATGCGTGGCTAGACTCCCCCGCGGCGGCCCCGGCCGAGGCGACCGCCCGGCTGCTGGCCTTTGCTGCCGGTCGAGGGTCCGGGGCCGGAGCCGCAGGGCTGCTCTGTCCAGCGGGGGCGGGCGGGGGTGCGCCGGGCGGCCTGCAGCACAACTGGCGCCCCGGCGCGAGCGGCGGCCCAGGGCGGGTGCACACGGCGCGGCGGAGCCGGCGGGTCCCAGGCTCATGCCCGCGGGCGACCGGCGGGGCGGCCGCAGCGCGGCACCTCGGCCCCTTCATGGCGACACTCCGCTGCTCCCCGACACCGGGGTGGCCGCGGATCCCGGGCGGCCTGCGGGGCTTCCGGCGAAAGGAAGGGAAAAGGACGAGCGCCCAGGGAGCCCACGCGGGCCCGGCGCTGCTCGCCCGAGGGCGGGACCACCACCGGCACCACCCCGGCTCCGTCCGGGCCAACCGGCCCGGCCGGCCGCCGCGGCCCGTAAATGGCGACGATCGCCCGCAGCAGGGCCGGACCCCGGAAGAGCCGGTGCCGGGCGGGCCCGAGGGCATGACGGGACTCGTAGTCCTCGGCCGCGCGGGGCGCCGGGAGCCGCGACACCGAGCCCTGCCCGCCCCTCCTCCGGCGGCCCCCGAGAGGGCCTAACATCGTCTGATAGCAAATCACTGCCGCCGACCTGCAGCAAATAACAGCAAAAGCAAAGAAAAAACACAAAACCCCAAAACCGTCGTGCCTAATTGAAGCGATAGTTTTTAACTCGTCCTTCAAAGCAAAACGGGGAAAAGACCCCACGAGGCAACAGAGATCCTAAAGGCATTTTTTTAAAAAAACTTTAAAATAATATAGATCTTGAATGCAGCTCCTGATCCCCTCCCATTATTTTAGGGATGAGAGCTTCAAGTTCAATGGGAGTGCAGTTCCCAGTTTGTTCAAAAACAGAAGGGGTGGAGCACATAAGGGCACCTCTCCCCCCATAATTCATACCATGATCTGAATCTACAGCCCTCAAGTAAAAGCTTCAACACTAGTTTTGTACCTACAGAGATAAAGCCATAATTTGAATTTTGTTGCTCATTTGCTGCACCTGCTAAAGGAAAAATTCTCTGCCCCATGCCCTGTAACACCAGATCAACAAATCCGAGAACTTGTGCTTTACACATTTCAATAAATCCTCTATAAAAATTATTTTAAGAAAAGCCTCATAAAAGGCCTTATTTAAACTCCTGTTTGTTTCCTGTTTAGGTCTATTACTCTTAGAATTACAGACCACATTATGAGTATGGTTACCACAGTGTTTAGATCTTCTGGATTTGAGAGAAAAAAGCTTTTCAAGGCAAAACACAACATTTTTATTTGCAAATAAGCTGGCTGTGGGAAGAAAATAAATACAAGGAAGTTGCCCCTCCCGCCCCCCAGTAAAAACAACTATGCTAATGAAATCCCTGACACTGCCCTTGGAGGCCAAGGTCTGCTTCCTCAGGGAGGCTGAAGGCACCAGGCTTTGTGCCATTAGCACACAATTGAGTCACAAGATGAGAGTCTGAGAAACAGTCCATGGTTCTGAGCACCCTTGAGGAGAAAAGAACACAGGCAGAAGAGGATGAAGGGACTGGTCTTGAGTCACACAGCTGCAGAATTCCTTCCCACGGTGCACTGCCAGGTAGGAATGCTTTAAATATATTTCCTGTCAAAATCCTGCAAGAGAGACCACTAAGAACTTACCTTTACTATTCAAGTGCTCTTTCTGGAGCAAAGAGTAAAGGATTAAATAGAGTCCACAGAACTCGTCCCTTTTGAACTACTTACATACCAACATTTTTGCTTCATTTTTTTAAAGTCCAAAATAATGTTCAATCGGAAAACATTATGAACAAACACTCATCCTCTTTAAATGAGCTGCAGTGTTATGCTCAGCACTGCATTCCTCCAGAGACCAAGTGGCACACTCCACAACATCTTGCTGCATCTT
>NW_021940671.1:1357465-1360135 GCF_001715985.3 Manacus vitellinus
GGGCACCACGGGACTCGTAGTCCTCGGGAGCTGCGGGACCCGGGACACCGCTGCCCCACACACCGAGCCCAGATCCCGCTCCTCACCCGGCCCCAGTCACCCACCGCCACGACGACAGCACAAATGGGCCAGAAACAGTGACCTGGCTGGAGATCTTGTCTTTTATTATCCAAAGCGCTTCTCCAAAGACAGCAGGAAAAGAAACAGTTCAGGCTTTGGGGCAGCACATCCAGCAAAACAAGAGAGGAAAAATTATTTTAAAAAAGTAAAATAAGAATAAGAGAGGCTTGGAACATAAAGAACTAAACACTGTCAGTACTTGCATAGCACTAGCAGTAATGGGGAAATACAGTAGATGGCTATAGAACTCTCAAAAGAAAAACTGCTCCAACAGCTCTACTAGCAAAGGAGGAGCCTTCTAAAAAAAAATAAATACAAGGAAGACTTTTTGGTACTTTTCCTTTTTATATCCACAATGTAACATCATCTGCTATAACAATCCCTGCCATTGCCCTTGAAGATCAAGGCCTGTGTCCTCAGGAAGGCTGCAGTAACTAGTCAGAGAGTCCTGTAACTGGATGCAAGTTTCAGTAACAGTCCGTGGTTCTAACCAGACTTGAAAAGAAGAATAGCAACTTGGCCGAGGTAGAAGTAGATGAAGTGCTTGGTCTCATGAGTCACATAGCTGCCAAAGTTCCTTCCCACGATGCAGTGCCAAGTGGGATTGTATTTCTTGTCAAACTCCTGCAAAAAAGATCGCTAGAAATTAAGAACTCTTCTGATAGGTATTCACTTTCTGAGCACGGCAAGGAAGAGCTGCTCTTAAGTACTGGGATTATGTTATTTACATCTTATTGTTCACCTGCTGCTTACTCAGATACTACTGCTCACATAAGAAGAGCTGTGGAGTTTTTGTGTAAGTTTAAAACATCGCTTTTGTTCAGAGAAACTAGTCTTTCTCTCCCCATAATTCATACCATGATCCGAATATACAGCCCTCGAGTAAAAGCTTCACTGCTGATTTTGTATCCACAGAGAGAAAGCCATAATTTAGACTTCATTGTGCTTCACTCTGCCACATGCTCTGTAACACCAGTACGATCAACAAGTCTAAGGAGTTGTGCTTTACACACATTTCAAACAAATACTGTATGAATTCCCAGTAATTGCTACAAAAAAATACCTGAAAAGTATTAAACTCTCTCTTTTCTACTCTCATAGATAGTTCCTGCATCTGGAAAAAAAAATGCCTTTTGTATTGTGGTCATAGCAAACGAGTATTTGTCTAGTGGAAGTAATCATTCTGCTTAGTTGAGTTGGTTTTTATGTTAAGCTCCTCCACCCCAGGTATGCTGTATTTTCAAGGTATCTCCACCCCTCATGTACTGGAGCAGATCCTCAGGCTTTAAGTCCAGTAAGGTGCAGCAATAGAAAAGCTCGAGCTGGGTGCCTTCATAGAGGGACCCCAAACAAAGAAGTCCTCGGGCAATTACAATCTCCCAATCTCAGTTTCCCACCTTCCACAAAACAGTTTGGACCAATAATAATATTAGGATCTGGGTTCTTTTCACTGTCTCTGGGCAGCCTGTTTCCTATCTCCAATGTTGCGTTTTCTGCTGACAGTTATAACTTCCTTATCTTCCAGCCTGAACCAGCTCTTGAGGCCTTCTTCCAGCGTTAGGTAAAAGTTCAACATATCTGTGTGAAAATTCACAGCTTGCAGACTAAGACTTGAGCAAATTTAGCTTCTAATGCCAAGCAGTTCACTCCAGAGAGTTTCAGTCCAACAGATCTTAACATTTCAACAATTCTTCCACTCAGATCAGTTTAACTTCTACTGACGCACTTTGATTTCTCCATTCCCCCGAGCTGACGAAGCAGGATATATAATCTGAACTAGATCTTTCTCCTGTATTGTTAATCCTACATAAAGGACAACACAGATGTTGCAAACAACAGATAATCCACACCATCAGGATTTTTTTGGTGGTTTTCTTTTTTTTCCTTATATCATTAAAATATGGGAGCTGAGATTACAGCAGATTTGCAGAAAACTACTTTTCCCTGGAATTTTTGATCTAGCTGGCAAGAACAGTAAACAGATCCTTAAGATTAAGTTCAATACAACTGAAACTAAGGAAAACTGGCTTCCTCTCAAGAAAACCGTAGGAGAGCTCAATAGAGCCCCTGTGTTTTGTACCAGCTCATCAGTCACAGGGACAGTCAGCTGCCACTCTGCTCACGTGGACAATGGGACAGTGGCAGAAAAGGTCTAAGTAGAAAATACTACAAGAGAAAAGCAGGACCTAGAAAGGTCCACATACAGGGGTGGGGGGAAAGAACAGATGGACACCAACCTACAGAAAAAGTTCAACTTGATTATCTAGAACTTGTTTCTCTAGAGCGACTTGCCCAGCAACATTCTCCCTGATTGATTTTTCATGTGCATAGAGATTTCACGAGCACATTACACGCAAACATTTACCTTCTTTATGTGAGCAGCGATGTCCTTCTCGATGTTATATTTCTCTAAGGCCTGAGTAGCACATTCCACAGCATCTTGCTGCATCTCCTCTGACATGTCCGCATTTTTGATCACTGCCTTCCGATCGCTCATGATTGCCTGCTTTGGGAGAAGAAGGAGAGAATTCAAAGTTGCAGGAGCACCTG
>NW_021940671.1:1360850-1362837 GCF_001715985.3 Manacus vitellinus
CGCCAGCACCCCGAGCGCTCATTGGCCGCAGTACGGCAGTTTCGCAGGGTTTTGCCGCAGCAATTTCTTTCAGCCCGGCATGCCTTGCGGCCGCGCCTGGTTCCCATGGCGACGGGCGGTCGCGGCGCTGCGCGGAGGGCCTGGCTTTGGGTTAGGCCCGGCCTTCGGGCCGCCCTGGAGCCCCACCGGGAAAGCATAGCCCAGGGCAGGCCAGGGCTGGTGGTTCTCAGGCTGTGCGCAGCCCTTCCCCATCGCCTTGTTTCTTTCTTCGCGGCCGAGCTGCCTGAAGGAAGGAGGGGAAGGAATAACCCCGAGCACCGGTACAGGTTGGGGGCCGATCGGCTGCAGAGATGGACCTGGGGGTCCTGATGGACAGCAGGCTGTCCCTGAGCCAGCAGTGTGCCCTGGGGGCCAAGAAGACCAACGGAATCCTGGGATGCATTGGGAAGAGCGTGTCCAGCAGGTCAAGGAGGGGATCAGCCCTGGTGAGGCACATCTGGAGTGCTGTGTCCAATTCTGGGCTCCTTGGGACAAGAGAGACACGGGGCTCCTGGAGCAGGTCCAGTGGATGGCAACAAGGATGACTGAGGGACTGGAGGGACTCTTATGAGGAAGGGCTGAGAGAGCTGCACCTGTTGAACCTTGAGACAACCAAGAGGGCACCTCATTAATGTGTGTAAATATCTAACGGAGGATGCCAAGAGGATGGATCAGGCTCTGCTCAGTGGTGCCATGATAAAGGACAAGAGGAAATGGGCAGGAACTGATGCCCAGGAAGTTCCACCTGAACATGAAGAACTTTTTTACTGCACAGTGACTGAGCACTGGAACAGGTTGCCCAGAGACAGCGTGGAGTCTCCCTCAGTGGAGATATTCCAGGACCGTCTGGGCACAATCCATGTGCCGTGTGCTCTGGGATCACCCTGCTTGAGCAGGGAGGTTGGACCAGATGACCCACTGCGGTCCCTTCCAGCCTGACCCATTCTGTGGTTCTGCGAACGTGGCTGGACAGCAGCAGCTGTGACTGCAGTGTGAGAGGGGCTGTCCCAGCCATGGCTCTGGTAGGCAAAGATTGCCTCTCCATATAGCTAAGAAAAACACCCAGCAAAACCAACCCCAAAAAACAGACATGATGCTTTGGAGAGCATCCTGCCACAAAGAGTGTAAAGTTAAAAAATATGATATGACAAAGATATAAAATCATGGTGGAGTCTGATGACAAAGCTAAAAGTCCCAACGTGGCAGGGAGGTCCTGGCAAGGGAGCCCAGCTCATGCCCAGGGAATGCAGTCTCTGGGCTGGTTTTAACCATGTGATGTCATCTCTCCTGAGAATGGGTTAGGTAACTTCTTTGTATCTACAAAGCTGGCAGCATTCCTGGATGATTCAAATAAAGTGATAAGCAAGGCAGGCCTTGGAAAAAGAAAAAAAAAAAAAGGCAGAAAAGGTCCCTAATGTGTCCTAATGCTCCTGACAGGAATAGAGGCACCTTTCACTCCTCCCTGCTGCTTATCAGAACCCACAAACCCTCCTTCCTGCTCTCCATGAGGCTTTACTTTAACCCAGGAAACTGAAAAATAAAAAATCTGAAGAAAAAATAAAGAGAGAAAAGTTAAAGGAAACTATTTGCGAAACGATTCAAGTAAGCCGTGAGGGCTGTGGTGGGTTTGGGGTTCACAGAACGTTGTTGGAATGGACCTTAAAGATCATCTAGTCCCACCTCCCCCTGCCATGGGCAGGGACACCTCTCACTGGACCCGGTTACTCAAGGCCTGGCTTTGAACACTGCCAGGGATGGGGCAGCCACAACTTCTCTGGGCAACCTGTTCCGGTGTTTCCCCACCCTCACAGTAAAGAATGACTAACATCTAACCTAAATTCCCCCCCTTTCAGTTTGTACCCATTCCCCCTTGTCCTCCCACTGCCAGTTCCTGACCGCGAGTCCCTCTCCGGCTTCCCTGGAGGCCCCTTCCCCTACTGGAAGGTGC
>NW_021940671.1:1363392-1366074 GCF_001715985.3 Manacus vitellinus
CCTGTGAATAATGTCACCTGCTCCGCGCTTCCCTCGGCTCGGGAAGGCTGCGTCTCCAAAGAGACCTTTGTCAGGCAACGGGCAAAGCAGGATTCGATTTTTTAATTTTTTTTTAATTTATTTTTTTTTGTGATGAGTTTTCAGGTTGTTTTTTTTCACCTCCACGTGGTGACAGACCTCAACGAGGCAATACAACACACAGGTTGCTTCGACATGAGCGTTTTGAAGTAAATTGTGTCTCATCTCATTCTCATGTCCTTACTTTTTTGCAGTTTACCAGGTATTTGAAAGCGTGGCCAAGAAATATGATGTAATGAACAATTCCATGACACAGTTTACGTCAACATGAGCGTTTTTAAGTAAGTTGCATCTCATCTCGTTCTCATGTCCTTTCCTTGCAGTTTACCAAGTATTTGAAAGCGTGGCCAAGAAATATGATGTGATGAATGATTCCATGACTCTAGGAATTCATCGTGTGTGGAAGGATATCCTGGTACATAAAATGAACCCTTCCCCAGGAACACTTCTTCTTGATGTTGCTGGAGGAACAGGTAAATAATTTTGGTGAGTTCCACATGACAATGCCACGCTGGTTTTCAGGTGTTTGAGTGCTCAGAATTAAGTTGCCCAGCTTTTTTTTTTTCCTGCCATCAGTTCCTGTCTTTAAAACCAGTCAGGCATCTACTTGACTTTCCTAGAGAAGGGTTAAGAGTTAACTTCTTTGTGTTTTGTAATATCTTGCTCCAGGGGTCTGAAAGTGTTGTAGTACTGCCATGATATGTTGTGGGAAACTATTTATATTTGTCGAAAGTCACTAACTCTTTGCTTTCAATATGTTCCCTTTATATATGTATATATATATATACTCCCTGTGTATATACAGTGTGGGGGGGGGTTGTTTTATTAATATATATGACTCAAAATAAATATTAACTCAGTTTGATGTTCAAAGCCTTATGTTTCGATTTCCTGGAGTCAGAAAACATTCCCAAATGTGGATCTCTTTTTCAAACCAACTGCAGGTGACATTGCCTTTCGATTCATTAATTATGTTCGCGCCGTACGAGAACGGCAGCTCCAGAGGAAGCTCAAGCACCATCAGGATTTGTCATGGCAGGAAATTTTTGAGAATTACCAGGAAGACAAATCTGACTCTCTAGGGGATTCCCAGGTGGTGGTCTGTGACATTAACAGAGAAATGTTAAAAGTTGGGAAGCAGAAGGCACAGCACCTTGGCTACTCTAAAGGTAAGTCATGCATTGTACTGTGTCAGCAGCGTCCCTGATAGCAAGAATTTGATGCATCAGGTAATCACCACTTCAGGATTACACTTCAGGTGTACAGTGATCCTCTTGAATAATACTTGAATTTTCAGAACAAATATGGAAGTGTCCATGAGGTCTGATACCCAGCTGTCCTTCAAAATTAAACAATCAAAACCTGCTGTTAGCATCTGTACTGACAAATCTGATATTACTGAGCTGCAAAAGAGCTCAGCCCTAGAATGACTAAAGATCTTATAACGTGTATTTTAGGAATCAAGATAGCAAATAAAAAATGCAGGAACTAAAGGATATTGTGAACCTATGAAACTTCCCAGAGTTAGAACATGTGCAAATAATGTTCAAAGAAACTGAATCATATTAAATATATAGGTATATACAGAACAATGTTTTGGCTGATCTGCAAAATTAACTACTCAGTCTTGAAACACAGCGAGTGGTATAGTACAGGGCCTTGAAAGGTACCTGTGTATAGGCCAAGATGTCTTTCCTCCAACAAAAATGCAAAGTGGAAACATTTGTTTTAAATATCACCTTTAAAAGAATCAATTTTTTTCTAGGATAGGTAAGTTCTAGTCTTTCTGGAGCAGTCTTGAGTTCAGTTCTGTGACTTGTCTTTCACTACAGGCTTGTCCTGGGTACTTGGGAATGCTGAAGAGTTGCCCTTTGATGATGATATGTTTGATGTTTACACGATTGCCTTTGGAATCCGAAATGTGACTCGTATTGATTTGGTAAGTTACTGTAGTGTATCCTGACATGGGGTCCTTATCACTCATCTGAGGGGTTTTTATTCAGCAGAGGAAGAAAAGGAGGAACTCCTTTGTATAAAGGAAGATCATAGTCTACTCCTGAGCCATTTAAAAGAAGTGGCATGTGGTGTGCAACTTGTTTGAGTGGAGAATGCAATTAAATGCCCCACCTTTGCCATAAAAAGATAGATTTATACCAGTTGCACCCAATCCTTCCAGCTTGACAAGCCACACGATCTCTTCCTAAGGCAAAGGGCCTGGATGCTGCAGTCATTCCCCACCTTCTCCTGAGCTATGGCATGGCTGGATCTGCACATGCACAATGCAGTCAGTCTGCATGTCTCAAATCTTCTGAAGTACCAGATCTACATCCCACCCACCGTGGGTCCAACAATTCCTGTTCTCTTCTGTTTCCCTACCTGAGCCAGCAGAGCTTCCAGAGTGGGGTGGGAAGCAGCTGGCTGCTGCCCCCACTGCTGTTAGCTGACCTGTTCTGCCCACTTCTGCTCAGTGTCTTTGCACTGGCTGGTGGTAGAGCTTCCTGTGAAGAACAAGTATGATCTTAATTAGGATAAGTAGTGCCCTTTGTTCTAAACAGTGTCTATCCTTTGAGGAGGACAAGCTGTCGTGGGGGTAAAGATAGGTTA
>NW_021940671.1:1366689-1370131 GCF_001715985.3 Manacus vitellinus
GTGCCCTTTTTTCTTTTTCGGTTTCTTGTAGGTGAGTCACCTTCTCCCTTTTGGGTTTGGTCTGTAATTACAAGAGCTCTGCCAACAAACATTCATCAGTGGGAGTAGGGAAAAAGAAAAATTGGCAACCCAACATCAAGTTTTGACACAAAGCCTTGTATAAATCTATTTATGTAACATCGAGAGTGTTTGCGCTTTGTGTTTGTTGTATGTTTGGGTTTGGGGTTTTTTTACTTGTCTTGGGATGCTGCTCCACATTAAATATTACATATTGCCAGTCAGGGTACTCTTTACTTCCCTCAGTTCATCTGAGTTGCATGATAATATCACATGCCATGATAATAGGCAGGTGCTGTTCTACAGAAACAAACTTATCACATCTGCTTTGTCTCAGGCTCTTGAAGAGGCCTATCGTGTGCTGAAACCAGGAGGAAGATTTCTCTGCCTTGAATTTAGTCATGTCAGCAACCCTCTTCTTTCCAGGTAAGAACATGGTGGCACTTTATGGCTCTCTTATTTGTGCTCAGCCACAATAAGAGATGGAGACACTTTGAGGCCTCTTCTTTGTGCCCTTTTAAAATCAGACACAGACTGCACAGCATAGTGGTACAGAGACCAGCTTGTGTTGGAGAGGGTTGGTTTTTAAACTTCCTTGTATTCATTTGCATTTGTTGTCTGTGTGTGCAGGCTCTATGATCTCTACAGTTTCCAGGTTATCCCTGTTCTGGGTGAGGTCATTGCTGGTGACTGGAAGTCTTACCAGTATCTGGTGGAGAGCATCCGGCGGTTCCCTCCTCAGGTGAGACAGGATTTCCCTGAACTCCTGACACATAAAACATGATCCCAGCAGAGCCTTGCAGCCACTGGCTCACAGGCCTTCGAGTTGTTAAAATTATGGCACTTCTTTTTCAGGAGGAGCTGAAGGCAATGATAGAAGACACAGGTTTTTTCAAAGTGGATTATGAGAATTTAAACTTTGGCATTGTCGCCATTCACTCAGGTTTCAAACTGTGAGTCTACTATGTAGCAAAACACAGGAGGTGTAATTTTCATGGAGAATGTGAAAGCTGTGGAATTTTAACAGTATGAGGATTGAAGAAGAGTGTTAAGAACTTGTGCAGCAGATACTTGCTCAGCAGCCAGACCCAGAACACCAGCTACCTTTTTTCCTTCAAGAAACACGTGGAAGGAGCGATTCCTGTGGCATTTCTTACACTTGCATTTCCCTTCAAGTGCAATGTAAAGGACATGGCCAAAACTGAGCAGTGCCAACAAGTGAAGCAACATCAGTTGCCAGTGGGATTTGGACACAGAAATAGGCTGACTAGTCTTCCAATAACATGCCTTTTTTACTAAGCTTCAAGGAGGATATACCCATGAGAACTTGGATTTATGAAGTAACTATGGATTTTTATGAAGCTGTTATTATCTCTGTCATGTGGAGTTTAAGGATGTTTTCCCATGACTCCTTTACTTCTTTCAAAGGCAAATGAAAGGCTTGTGAAATAAAAGGGCTCTGCATCAACTCTTTTCCACTTAAATCAATCCTCTGTAAGAAGGTTGCCTAAGAAATTATGGATTTGGGGCTAGGTGGGAATAGGGGTGGGGATGTTCATCCTTCATTCACACTGCAATAAAGAGAGTAATGTAAGAGGGCAGAGGGTAAAGAAAACTCTTAAAGGATAAACTTGTTCCAACAGTTTTATTAGCAAAGAAGCAATCTTTTGAAAGAAAATAAATACAAGGAAGACATTTTTGCTTTTTTATATAGCCACAATGAAAATACCAGCTGCTACAGCAAAATCCCTGACCATTAACAATACAACAAAAGACCTGGAGATCAAGGCCTGTTTCCCCAGGAAGGCTGAAGGTGGGAGATCCTGTGCAGATCCTGTACCCAGGTGCAAGTTTCAGTAACAGTCCGTGGTTCTAACCAGACTTGAAAAGAAGAATAGCGACTTGGCCGAGGTAGAAGTAGATGAAGTGCTTGGTCTCATGAGTCACATAGCTGCCAAAGTTCCTTCCCACGATGCAGTGCCACGTGGGATTGTATTTCTTGTCAAATTCCTACAGAAGAGAGAACTAGAAAGTCAGCATTTTTGTGGTAATTATACTAATATTGTCTAACAGGTTTTCTGGGTGGTTTTTTTTTTGCAATGATATGTCACTTGTTAACAAGTATCACTTTTGGAAGGAGGCAATTAAGGAGCAGCATATGCTCCTAAGCACAAGGATCATCTGTCACTTTATAACTCATCTGCTGCTTAGTCATACCAAAAAAAAAAAAGTGCTTCCAAGCAGAGCAGGAATAAGCTTAAAACATATGTTTGGTGAAGTAACTTTTACCCCAAAGTCACACCATGATCTCAAACCATAACTTCTGAGAGCGTCACTGCTTGTTCTGAACCTCAGATTAAACCAGTATTTTGATTTCATTAGCTGTTTACAACAAGGATGATGAAAGGACACTTGCTGGGAAATTCTCTGCCACATCCTTGATATCTGGTCACAAGACCATATTCTTCCAACAGTCTGCCATCAGGAACCTGCTACAACTTACAAATAAACTGCTGTGTACAGGTATACTGTGAGTAATCCCATGCAGTCAGTGGTTATATAGAGCAGTACCTTAACAGCCATCAACTGAAGAGGTTTCTCTGAGAACATGGAAGAGGTTCCTGTTCTGCTCAAACAAACCCTTCAAATACTTGCAGCTCAGTCAGGCTCCCAGTAGGAGTCAAGAGAGAAAATGTGACAAACTGTAAGCTATGAACCATCTGTTCGGCACTCGTATGAACAGCTTGTCTTACATGTAGGGGGAAAGGGCAAAAACCAGAACCACTTATTACGTGATTGGCAAACCACCCCTCCTCAAACAGGCTCCATATAGAGCCCGTGTTTTGTACCAGCTCATCAGTCACAGGGACAGTCAGCTACCAATCTGCCCACCTGGACATTGGGACAGTGGCAGAAAAGGCATAAGGCACTACCATAGCAAAGCAGAAGGACCTAAAAAGGTCCACATAAAGGGTGGAGAAAGGAACATAGAGAGAGAAAGTCCAACTTGATTATCTAGTGTGTCTAGAGCTTGTTTCTCTAGAGCTACTTGCCCAGCAGCATTCTCCCTGATTTGATTTTTCATGAGCACATTACAAGCAAACATTTACCTTCTTTATGTGAGCAGCGATGTCCTTCTCGATATTATATTTCTCCAAGGCCTGAGTAGCACATTCCACCGAGTCCTGCTGCATCTCCTCTGACATGTCCGCATTTTTGATCACTGCCTTCCGATCGCTCATGATTGCCTGCTTTGGGAGAAGAAGGAGAGAATTCAAAGTTGCAGGAGCACCTGCCAGAGTCACCTGTACCGTCACTCCCAGCGAGCTCCCGGGGCCGGGCAGCGCTTTGCCGGGTGTGTCGGGCACGGGCACAGCCCCGGGCA
>NW_021940671.1:1371221-1377097 GCF_001715985.3 Manacus vitellinus
TATGTGCACCCCAAAAGCCATTTTATTACTTGCCCCAGCCTGGATCACCGAGACAGTGAGTTTAACCCAGTAATCTCTGCAACAGACTTTGTTTCTCTTTTGAAACAAGCTCTTATTGGGAATAGGTCTTTTAGTAATATGGGATATTACTGAAATAATATTGGGATATTATGTGGGATAGTTTTTTCAGTAATATGCCCTTTACTGAGAGCAAAGCCCACCCTTGTCAAAGGAAGGAGTTCCACAGCTTGTAAATGGCACTTGATCATCTGTCCTGTTCTGACCACGTCCTGATCATGTGTCTGTTTTCAGCTGTTTTCAATTCAGAATAAATGACCTCTGAGAGAAATCTCTTACCCATGTTTACTGAGTATGATCAAGTCAGCTCCAAACTTTGTTCATGAAGTGAACTGAACCTATCAGACTTCTCAAGTCTCTTTTATGGCATCTTTTGCAGACCTCGCCGTTTCTTGCCCCTCTTGCCACATTTTGTTTGTTTGTGTTTGGTTTGGGTTTTGTTTTGCTTGGTTGGTTTTGGGGGGTTTTTTTTGTTTGTTTGTTTAAATGAAGCAAGATGTTTTGGGAGATCCTGGGTGCTCTGTTTAGTTAGTTTCACTCTCCCTGGGGCACTTTCTGCTTATGCTCTTGTCAGCAGATAAAACATCCCTGTTGAGTCTTCCAGAGCTGGTGATCTGTTAATAACAGGAACCATGTCCATAGCAAACAGCACAGGATGACTTAGAAGAGGTTTTCAAATACTGGTTGGTAGGACTCCCATTTCTTTGTACCCTCAAGAGCAGTCATCCACCTCACCTGAAATGCAAATATTTTTTCATATTAGTACAGTATAGTTGCCTGCTCAGTGTCATTCACAGCAAAAGCAGCATAACTGCAAGCAACTCTTCGCTTTTGCAAGCTCTGAGACAACCTCAGAAAAAAATATACCGCCCCCAAAAATATTGAAACTGGATAATGTAACACTTTTGTCACACTAGAGTATCTCAGGAATAACTTCTGGCTCCCAGGTTTTAGCATTCCAATTAGGAGAGATGCAATTCACAGCTTTGCTTGTGTGCTAGGGATGTGAAGAAGCTCTGAATGGTCTTGGGGCCACAGCCAGTAATTAATTTACAGAACAGTCTTTAGTATCTGCAGCACTAGCAGTGGTTGTTTGAGTACTGGACAATTTTGTGCTGACAGGACTGAACCATTTAACACTCTTCCCAGTGCTTACACTAAACTTCAGAAACACCCATGAATCTCTGAGGAGGCGCTTGTGTTTGGTAGCTGCAGGCAAATTTCTGTGCATTTATTAAGAAATGGTTGGCTGAGGAAACAGATGTGATGACGACTGCAGGAAATGTCAGTGTGGGTGAGATACACGTCGTTAATGGGGAACATTAAAGCCCAAGATACAGGACTTTAAAGAGAGACTTTAGAGCCCTACTTGTTAATCAAGAATATAAAAGTATAGTTTCCCCCAGGGCAGAGCTGCAGGGGAAGGCAGAACAAATGCACACAGGAGATGATAGCTGGGGTAGAGGAGGTGCTGAAGGAAACTGGATAAGGCATATCATGAGATTCCTCTTGCAGATGGAGGTTAGATTGTAAGCACTTTGCAGGAGAGGTGTTTTTTTGCTCTTTGTTGCACTCCATACTGCTGTATTAATAGGGATTTTTTCCAGGGCTTCCAGTTACTATCAAAACATAGAATAATCATTATTAGCAATAAAACAGCTACCATTTTCTTTCTGTAAAACTGAAGAAGTCTCCACATTGACATTTTCTTTGTAAACCTGGAATCCGCATACGAGGGCTTCTAATCCAGTTTTATATCTACAGATTTACAGGGGGGGAAAAATCTTGGCAGGTCTGAGTCAAGTTCTCTCCGTGGTCTCCAGAGGAAACATATGCTCCACTTGTGGGTTGGGGCCCTGAAGTGAAAGCAGGTGAACCAGCACACGATGGGTGCCTTGTGTCACCCTGAGGGTGCAACCAGGGCCCAGTGGGGCTCAGCAGCATCCAGGGGGGCTCAGCACCCACCACGTCAGACCTGCCAAGGGCAGGCTCAGGCACTGACATGTTCTGCCCCCCAGGCAGAACATCCAGCCCCTGCCAGCCCCTGCCAGCATTTCTGTTTTGGTGGTTGCAGGTGTCTGAGTCAGGGCTGTAATCCCCTCATTAGTGGTGAAGTTGCAGCAAACCCCTCCATTAAGGAAATGTGTGTTTTCCACTTTAAATGCAGTTTGGGCTGTGGGGAACAAGCAGCAGGCAGTCTGTTCTCTCACCAGAGTGTGTGGGAGCAGCACTGAACTGGCAGTTTTAAGCTTAGCATTGGGAATGTGGGATCATGTTATTCAAATTGTTGGTTTGCTTTTAAATAGTTACCTGATGCTATTTTGGGTTGGAAGCTCCTGCAGCCATGCAGTTCACTCTCAAATTCCTCTCCCTTTTTCTATGTAAATAATATTGTCCCCATTCTCTCTGATGGTCAAAAGGATAAGGCCAAAATGGAATTCCAAGGAGGAATTTCTCAGACTGGGAATTACCTGCTAACACGATTGAGTCTTTCCTTGTCATGATTTATATATGCATCCTAAATTACTTTTAGGCTGAGCTTGTATATTTGTAAAACTTCAGCATTTGCAGGGTCTGAATCTTGAAAAGCCCAAGACTAAAACACTAACACAGCATTACAGCTTTGCAGAGGATTTGATTAGTGGGGTTAAATACAGGCTTTACTTCAATACCCTTGAAAGAATTCAGGTATCATAGTAATTACATGTTTTATGCATATGCAAATATGTGTGTGTGTATATTATGGAAGCTTAAACAAATAATGAAGTAACTGCACAAGTAAGAGTGGGACAAGTGTTTGCTCTCATTTCCTGACAGAGAAATCTGGGGGGAAACAATCAGTTCCAGAAAAAGAACAGTTCAAAGCTTACCAGACATGCAACCTTTGAGGGCAGCAAGTGAAAGTGAATCCTACCCAGAAGCTGTGTTTTCTTAAACCAGCAAAGCCAGCTCAGCCAAGGTTTTCCACTAAATACATGGCACATAACAAAGAGCAAAGCAGTTTGACCACATGGTATTAAGAACAAGCCACCAATGGCTCAACCTAGTACCAGTATTATTCAAAGGTTTTAGTATTTTTTCCGTGTTTTTTGAATTATGATGCTTGTATTATGCTTGGTGGACTTTTGAGATGTTAAGAAACAAGGCACATGTATCATTACTCTCTAATGTATATTGTCTGCTGTTTGCAGGGATGTGGAAGATGCAGTTCACAGCAGAAACAGTTCTAAGTCCCTGCTCAGGACATCCCCTGTCACAACTGGCAGGAGCTGAAGGGACACATAGCAGCAAGCTGGTTACAGTGAGATGGAATGGGAGTAATGGCTTTTCTCTGCAAAAAGATACAGAACATGCCCTGTGTAAGCTGGATGACATCAACTTACAATGTCACAAGGTGAGTTTCTGCCCCCAGGGGAAACGTGTGCCAGCACAGCCATGGAGGAGCCACTTTCCTTCTCCTGTTGGGCTCTCAAGAGCCACAAGAGCGGACTCAGAACTGGTGATTTTTCAGCCTTTTCCAGCACTTCTGAAGACAATTCCATACGATCTCTTTTAATGCATGGAGTTACAACTGGAATAAATAATTATGGATTATTAAATCCATATGCCCTGTGGACAGGGCACCACCTAGGAAAAAAACATTTGTTTTTCAGTCTTTTACTGTGCCCCTTATGGCCTGAAAGTGAGTGGTGTGGACTATCTGGTTCTAGTTTGCTGCAGTATTTTTCTTTCAGCAGGTCTCTGGTTTCTCTCAGTGAGCCTTGGCTTATCTTGCTTCTAAGTGTTGGAGATTCCATGAGGAAGCCTCAGAATCCTCTGCCAGGATGAGACAGTGACAATGTTATGTTACACAGCACCTCCTCCTGTGATGGTCTCCTGGCCTCTCCAGTCAGAGTCAGGGGGGCTCATTTTGTTCTTGGAGCTGTGCTACTTCTTTGCAAGCACCTTTTATTTTAGAACACATATTTTTGTGTTTTGCTGAAATTATGTACAATTCCAGTTATTTAATTTATGAGGATAGAAATACAGACTGGGAAATAGAATGTAACCCAGACAGACATGGAGAACAGAGATAAAATGGAAATAATTCAGTACAAGCAAAATATTTGATTAATCTTCTCAAAGTCCTTTTCTTCAATAATGAAACCCTGAGTTCTGTCCATATGTCACAGAGATACTCAGCAGTGTCACAGACTCCTCCTCCACACCAGACTCTGTTACTTCTGACAGGTCAGAGCCAGAGTTGAGCTACAGGCGAGAAAAACAAAAACAGAGCCTTCCAACCTCTTGTTTCCCAAACAAAGCTGTTGAGGAAAAATGGTGTTTTTATCATTACCTGTGAATGTTCTCTTTAAAGCCTTTAAGCCATCCGGTATCTTCAAGAATAACATGAAATTAATTTTGCTAAACAAAAGCACTAAGGTCATCTGCCTTCCAGCTTCACAGACATTGAGTATTTCAGTAGCATTACTAAACTTTTACACCTTCTCTCTTCTGTAAGTTGTCTTGCAAGTGCTCTTCTTTTGACCAAAATACAGGTCAGGGCATTTCAGTCGTGACTGCACAAAACTTTGTTTTCCCAGATAAAAGAGTGAAAGGGTGTTTGGGCTCTGGGCTGTCACTAAGAGCCCTGCAGGAAAGTGTCTCGTTCCTCCAGCTTTGGTAAAGGGATGTTACCTGAGGGAAAACAAAAAGGAAGTTTTATGAGACCAGCAGTGGGTTACCTTCTGGGTTGTACAACTTGGCACTAATGTGCTTCTCTGGTTTATTCTAAGTATGTTCAGGCAGCTCAAATTCCCTGAGCAAGTCAGGAAAGTAAATCCTGACTGACTTCCTGTAGAGAATTGCTCAACATGTTCAGTAACTTCAGTCAGATCAGCCTCTGTACTGCTTTAGGACCAACAAATTGCACAGTTTTACACAGATGGCTACATTTATTTTAGTATTTCCCTATTATTAGCTAGGATTCCTGAAAGTAAGTGCAGCTATGGCAGGTTATATTCCTCAGGTTAATTCAAGAAAGATTAAGAGCTTTTTACAAACAAGTCAATACCTGGTGGGGCTACAAAATACTCCTCTACTTTCTCTCTGGCATTTTGCAGCAGCTCTTTGGTGCAGTTGCCTTCTGTCACATCATCTTCTCTGAGGTACAGACACCTGAAGAACACATATTACTAGTTGTGTTTAGGCTATTTTATGAAGTAGGAAGGGTAGCTTATCACTAAACCTGGTTTTGGTCCTGAGTAAGCACTGAGACAAGTACTGGAACACTTTGAAGCATCCAAGAATGCCACTGACAGATGTCTGAGGAGGAGCCTGTGCAGACCAATCATGACAAGACAGACCAGGGAACTGAAGTTCACCTTTGCTGTGGTCACACATAAGGATCTCGTGGGCCAGTGGCATCTTTCTCCCACACACAACCATGATAAGACATTTCTGTAACCAAAGGGGCCATTTCTGTAAGCAAAGGGTGATTCCCAGGGATAAAAGGTCAGAAAAGTGAACAGTTTGACAGATTAACAGATAAAGGAAGGCTGCTGTGGTCCATCACCTGTCCTCCAGGACTGAATCCATGGGTTCCACGCCGTCAGTGTTCACTTCATGAAGCTGGTCAGCAAACTCGATCGCCTTCTGCAGCCGCTCCACGCCCTCCGAGTCACGGAAATCCACCAGGGCCAGGTGCTCCAGGTGGTCCAGCACTTCCACCGACACTTTTTGCTGTCAAACCCGGACAAAAAAAAGGCAAAACTGAGCAAGGAGCAAGTTTAATAGTGCCTTCTTTTTTTTTTTTTTTT
>NW_021940671.1:1377885-1381332 GCF_001715985.3 Manacus vitellinus
AAAGGCTGCGGCTTGTTTCCGTGTTAGGATCCATACTGTCAGTGAATTCTCGGTGCATACTTGACTAACTCAGCATTGCAGCTTTATCCAAACCAGCCTCATTACTGGGGTTTTTTTCTAGATCAGTTTTTCTAGACCATCTCTTTTCTCCCAGCCAGGCAGCGATAGGATGAGAGGATGTAGTCTTAAACTGTGCTAGGGAAGGATTAGGTTAGCCATCAGCTCGAATTTCTTCACAGAAAGGGTGATTAGACATTGGAATGGGCTGCACAGGGAGATGGTGAAGTCACCATCCCTGGAGGTGTTTAAGGAGAGACTGGACACACTCAGTCTGCTTGACAGGGTGGTATTGGGTCACAGGTTGGCCTTGATGATCTCAGAAGTCTTTTCCAACCTCATTGATTCTGTGATTCTGTGTTTTGCACCAAAGATTACATCATGTAGCACTGTAAAGACATGTCAATTTTAATTTTTTTGGTTTTGTTTTTCTTCGTTTTCAGAAAGCAATAAAGGAAAAGGACATACCCATCGAGGGCCTGGAGTTCATGGGCCCGAGCAAAGGAAAAACTGAAAACTCCTCTTGACCTTGGCTGTGTGGGTGGAGTCACTGATATGAACCTTTGGACTAAGCACTATCACCAGGTGTACCACCAGGTGCCACCTGGATGAGACCTTTAGATCTTTATTAACTGCTTTCTAAGAAGCGAGGAATCTTCTCTGCTTGCGAAAACAAACAGCTAAAATCAAAAACCAAAAAGACTGGATCATGTGGTAACTGCTGCCTCTTTTCCAGTGGATTTTGGTGGTGGTTCAGCACCTAACAGCTTAAAAATCCATGTGACCTAACTTCCTGTTGAATGTACTCTGTAATGGGGGAATGCTGATTGGAGCGGGCTGAGATCATTTCTTTGTGACTGGTTTCTTTTGCTTATTTATATAAGACTTGAAAGTGTTTAAAAATATGAAGGGGGTTGATTTACTTTGTCTCCTCTCTATGCTGCTGAATTTTGGTGGAAGAAGTTTGTTTCATGTCATCCTGAACATTGAGGGGCTAAAGCATTATTTTCTGTCAGCAACAGGGATGGTCTGAAAGCACTACTGGGCCTTCAACAGCTTGGCTAAAATAAATATAATCAGGTTATATTTTGTTGAAGTTCAGAACTGTTCAGTAGAATCTGATTGTGGCCTCTAGAAGGGATGGAGGTGGCCTGCTCAGAAGCTGAGGAGGAGACTTTTAAGGAGAGGTGACTTACTGAGCCTTTTCTGAGGTAGTGACCCAACCATGAACTCAAATTCTCTCTCCTTTAGCATTACACATTCCCATGGCATGATCCTCACACAGGGATGGGGAAAAGCTGGCCTCTCTCCTTACACCAACACAGGTGAAACAGTAAAGAATATTATGGCCTGGGGACAAAAGAGAAGTCAACTTCCTAATTATCCTTTGCTTTTAATCACTACCTGATGGATTATTCAGAGGTTTTACTTTTAAAAAAAACTAAAAAAGGTGCAGTTCTCAAACTTTAAAGCTGGCCCAGACACTGAGTTATCTGGGCCTTGTGCAGAAAAACAGGAATAACACATACAACCAGTTTGCTTTTCTGTGATCTTTCATGTAGGGCTAAATGTAGCGTGATTTTTGTCAGCTTTAAAACAACTGCGCCCATCAGTGCCTTGTTCTGTGCTTTTAACCCAGAAAAACTGTCTCAGCAGTCATTTTACTAGTAAGCAGATGAAGTAAATTGCATTGAAACATGGGGAAGGGTGTCCTGCAGCACCCACTTGGAGCTTCTCTCTTGCCATCCATCACTCCTTTAAACAGCAAGATGCCAAGGCAGCTGCTGCATCCTTCCTTTTGGGAAGAACAGGATTAATGACAACTGAGACAAGAGCTCAGTTTTGTACCATGTAAAAAACAGAGAAGTTAAAGAAAGAATTGGAAAACAGTCAACTTGCAGCAAGGGGAAACTTGAAAAAGAATGTGCTGGCACAGACTCAGGCTGTTGGCTATGGAAGGTCATTAATACCCTGTAGGTTAAGCAGCTTTTACATGACAAATACACATTATACAAGTATGTGCAGTGGGGCCAAAACTGTGTTTTCTTCTGCAACACCTGAGTGAGTGACTTTAAACAATCAGACTGCAGCTGTACGGAAAGCAGAGTTGTGAGCAAGATATGTACTGATACACCTGAAAATTTGAGATCTGAGGGGGAACACTGTGAAGGCACACACAGCTTAGCTCAACATCTTTGCTGCCACTCCCTCTGCCAGAAGGGACCAAGAGAAAAATCACCTTCATGACTGTGAATAAATATTGCAATAGCTGGTTATGGAGAATGTGCTTCAGTATATATTGAATTTTAATCTGCATACCTGTTCTTCTGGCTGTGAGTTTACAGTCACCAGTGAAAAAAGACATGAAGAACATGAAGTTGAGTCATGTCCTATGCCAAGTGAGTTCCTGTTGTGTATCAGACACAGAACAGGTATTAACATTCAGGTAGTCAAAACCCTTTACTCCTGCACTGTGTCCTGGGGGAAGCCTCCATGTTTTAAGCAAACACTACAGAACTTCTAAGGATTCAGATTTAAAAAAAACAGTCAAATCCTAAATTCACGTTCAGAGTTGTTTATTTAAAGGACCTCATCACAAGTACACACAGAAGCCACTAAAACCACTCAGCTTCATCTCAAATGCAGGGTTTCTGAAATTATGACCCCAGAAACGATGGTTCCCACTCAACATGCTGCTTCAAGATGGGGAGAGCCAAAGTTCTGGCTGTAGTCAGGACCTTTAATCTTCATAACCGGTTGGGAGAGGGTTAACATGGGGGTTGTGAAACAGGGTATGGTTCCCATCACCCCAGGGGAAAGGCTGTTGAAAGAAGAGAGAGAAATAAGCCAGTGGCAGCTCCTGAACAATCTGTACAGCATCAGAAATAAGCAGCAGTCCAGACTCAAACATCAGGATGAGGGGACACAGCCTCAAGCTGTGCCAGGGGAGGTTCAGACTGGACATCAGGAGAAATTTCTTCATGGAAAGGGTTGTTGGGATAGACTGCCCAGGGAGGTGGAGTCACCGTCCCTAGAGGTGTTTAAAGATAGACTAGACACAGTACTCAGTGCCATGGTCTAGCTGACAAGGTGGTGTTGGGTCACAGGTTGGACTTGATGATCTTCAAAGTCTTTTCCAACCTATGTGATTCTGTGATCACACAGCTTGACAGGCTGGAGAATTAAGCAAGCTGGCATCTGCTCCCAGGCTGTAGGAAGCAATGGTTGAAAAACTGTCTCCTTTAGCTGGGAGCCACAGTCTCTGAAGAGCAAGATCCTTGCTCTTGCAAGCTTAAAACATCTACTGTTGTGTTATCAGACACAAAAACAGGTATTAACGCTCAGGTAGTCAAACCCTTTTGCTCCTGCACTGTCTCCTGTGGGAAAATA
>NW_021940671.1:1382469-1425990 GCF_001715985.3 Manacus vitellinus
CATTCGGACACAGAAACAGAGTGACAGAGTTGTTTAGGTTGGAAATGATCTCTGGGGGTCATCGAGTCCAACCTGCGACCCAACACCACCGTGTCAGCCAGAGCAGGGCACTCAGTGCCGCGCCCAGTCTTAACACTTCAGGGACGGTGACCCCATCGCCTCCCTGTGCAGCCCGTTCCAATGTCTAATCATCCTTTCTGTGAAGAAATTCTCCCTATTGTCCAACGTAAACCTCCCGTGGCACTCCTTGAGACTGTGTCCTCTTGCGTTTCCTGGGAGAAGGGACCGACACCCCCAGGTAATTGCAGGGAGCAATAAATAGTTTAGAGACTGAAAAGTTCTGGCGCTGTAGGGATGTCCCAGGCGTGAGGGGATCAAAGGGCCCCTGGAACAGGGCAGTTCTGTTACCACTAATGTGTTTTTGTTTATTTGGATTCCTGGAATGATTCCACAGAAATAATAACATCACTTGAATAAACACAAGACTTCAAGGGAAAAAACCATGGTAATTAATTTGCAAATGTCTAGTTCCTATTTTAGTTCTTCATTGGAGCTTGGTGCTGGCTGGGTGACCTTTGGCAGAAGCCATGTAAACGGAGAGAACGTTTTCAGCGCTTAAAACCCCCCAGTAAAATGAGAGGATTCCCATAGTGAGTGTAAATATTTTAACAGTGGGAAAGCAGAGAAACAGGGCTTTGGGGAAGGGACTTCTCAGACCAGACCTTATCACTCGGAGCAGGGCTTGTGTCCAATTTACTGTGTAGCATATAGGAATGGTAAGATGGCCAGGATGATGGAAGGCTGTTATGAAACACAGCTTGGTATACAACTACTGCTCAGTTGTTTGCTGTATCTTGGCAGTTTAAACTGCTAAAAGTGCTTTGGTTTCTTTGTTATTATCTTTTTTAAAAAATTACTGTTACCTCTTCCAATAATTTGCTTTCATATTATTTTATTTAATAAGTAATTTCAAGAACAGTTTTGCTTTCATACTGAAAGGAGAAATTATTCCCACGTGGCACTGTGTGTACCTACAGAACTGCTCTTCTGTCTTCACTGATATGATGTATTTTGTACAGGACAGCCCTCAAACCACTGCAGCTCACCATGTGCATGCACACCTGCTTTGCTAAATCCACACTGGAGGGAGATTTTGCCTTTCCCCACCTTCATCCTTTGGATTCAGGTTTATGAGATGTCTAATATCAGACTTTTAATTTAAAAGGAATTTGCATGTGGTTTTTTGAAGGGAACAGAATATCCGAGAATTATTTTGTACAGTTTTTCAGTGATGAAACCAAGATTAAGTTCTCTGTCCTAAAGCAAACTTGTAGCAGGAGCTACGTAAACAAAACTACTTTTGCGTGTAGCAAAAAACTTTAAAAGTAAGCAACAGACACTAATGTTTACAAATGAGAGAAAACAAAGGATCAGCAAAACAAGCAAATTTCTGTCTGGCATGAGGAAAAGTTCTCTTAGCACAGCTGCTCCAGATGCCCCTTGTGGGCACTTCTACCCACAGAGCTGCAAGAGGCTCATGGAGAGCGACTGAAAATGGGGTTTGGTCTGCCCTGAACCTGAGTGTGGTGGCAGTTTCATTACAGCCTGAGTGACACTGGTTTCAAATGGGTGTATCTTAGTCTTTATCATCCCAACAGCTGCGATTAATCTCTGTATGAGGTGTGTCAGGACTCCAGTGGCTCTGATTCACGTCTCATTCAAATGTAGAGTAAATTAGGAGTGGCTGCTGGGAGACACAAAAGATTCCATGTGAATAATTTCTTCTAGCTGAGGGAAGACAGGCAGGTATTTGAGGAAACCTAGATATTTTAAGAGCATTGTGAACAATGTTTTGACGTGGTTATATGAAGTAAGTTTAACAGTGCAATATGTGTTGGTTGTTATCACTGTGATGATTGCACTCCTCCTGACAGCACGTGGAGAAAAGCAGTGAAAAGTCAGCACTGGCTCTGCAGCTCTGTCTGGATTATTGACCCATGGCATGGGAACCCTCTCTTGTACTCACTGCTGTGCCCTGCTGCCTCACAGAAAGGGGGTGTTTTCTCAAAACTGCCTTATCTGAGGGCCTTGAGCTTGATTTAGACACTCGCTTACTATCTTTAAAAATCTGGGCCTAAATCCAGTATTTTGAGCAAGTTTCAACATGTACATTTTTCAAAAAAATCCAGCATCCTGGGAGCCCTTTGAGTGCATAAATGCTACAGAATTAGCCCTGAGAAGGAAAATAAATATATATATATGTCTATAAAGTGCTGGTGGCCAGACACTTAGAGGAAGAAATTTCAGTGTGGTGGTGGGACAGGTGGAGATCAGGCCAGAACTCCCCTAACCTGACTTGGCTGCCCAGTGTCTGTCTCCTGCTGGATGTGCAGCAGTGACATGTGGCAGTTTGGGTCATGTCACTGTTCAGTTTAGCAAAATTTGAATGATTGCAGTGAGCTGGTAGAGGTGGAGTTCAGTAGAGGTCAAGCTGACTCACTACACTGAAAAAGAATGTTTGTGGCACAAAAGCAAGTTCGGGTTTGTATGGACTGGGCACAGAAATGCTTGTGGAAGTAGGAGGCTTTAGCTTTCAGGTAATGGCCCTGTACTGAGTTTTGAGAGAGGGAGGTTCCACTACGATTCAGAATCAAAGGCCACTTTCCAAAGACTCGTTTTTCACCTTCCTTTTTCTTTTTTTTTTTTTTTTTTTCCCAGCCGAAGTGGTGGATAGCAGAGAGCAGGGCACGGATAACACCGTGAGCCGCCGATGGGATGGGATGATCCCAAGCGCTCGGAGCAATGCCGGCCCGGCCCGCCTGGTGGCAAACTGCTTTCACTGGAATCGCTTCTCCGTTCAGCAGGTCTGGGAACAACAAATGCGCTCTCTGGGATTGGAGACTGTAATCTTATGCCTCTGCGTTTCCAAGTTTTCAGGCTCATCCCTCTCGAATAGAAACGTTCCCTCCATCAGATACTGTCTTAACAAACGCTGAGATAGACAGAAGTGCTGCAGAGATAGCGCCTGTGTCTCAAACTTCACAGAGTTTCTGCGGGCAAAAGTTTCCTTCATCTTCTCCCTGTAGTCCTGGAACGGCAGAAATCAATATTCTGACATCTGTAAATCCTTTGTTCCCCTTTTCACCAGGGCTTTATCAGCTTTGGGAGGGAGGGAGGGCGGAAAGAGGGCGTTGAGAGAGCCATTGTCCCTTCTCTCGGGAATGATCTGGAACTACTATGCAAATCTCTATTTGAAGACCCTGGGAACTGGGGGAGGGCTTTAGCTGCGATCTCAGTGGGAGGGGAGCTCTGCATCCCTGCTCACGCACTCCCGCCTAGTGCAAGGAGCGGGGAAGAGTCTTTTGAACGGGCAGAAGAGACATTTTGTGCTTTGTGCGCTCCTGTGAGGCTTTGCACTCCTTATGTCTCCTGCTTTGTGCCTTTTTTTTTCTACCTGATTTTTCTAAATGTTTGCATAAGAATTGGGGAGGGGAGAGACCCGAGTGCTGCGATTATCAGGGATGAAGTCAGAAGGGTGCAGGGTGCAGCACCTCTCCTGCCCCTCTCTCACCCCCTGGAGTCTCCCACCAAGTAGTGGAGCAGCTCCAGTGGTTCTACCACATGTACATCCCAACTGCTGGTGTTAGCACAGGGCACGGGCACAGTTTCAGTAAAGCAAATGATTCAGCTGCTCAGAAGGAGTGGAGTGGAAGTTTGGAGTTCTCAAATTATCACGTTGTAGCCAGGTCTTAAAAAACTGCCTCTTACAGGGGCAAAGACCCACAGAGCAGAACCTGCTTTGTGAAGCCCTGTGGTCTGTCCCGGTTGGCTCCGTTTCACCTGTTTTTTATTAGGGCAGGGTCACACTAACTGCCAGCTTCCTGGAAGTTGTGTAGGGTCCTCCTTAGGCCTCATGGAAGGGGAGATATCCTGTGCAGCCACATGGATGAAGAGGACAGTGGGGGAGGGACAGTAGAGATCCATATCTAGGCATTTTTGTGTTTATAACCACTGATGTAAAGGCAGTCACAGTCCTTTTGATTTTCAGACCTTCATTTTTCATGGTGTCAGTCTCAGTGTTTATCTTTCAAACTGTGAGGGGGTTTGTGTTCCAGAAAACTAAAAATTACTTTTGAACAATGACAGCCCTGGAAAATGCAACACTTTTCTCTCTCTCCTGGGCAGCTGAGAAGATGCAGCCATTTAAAAATCTCACCTTCTGTCAAAACCATAGGAACACATGCCCTGAGACCTGATTCCCTGTTACCTCCCATGTTATAGCCAAAGCAGTGCAAACCACTGGTGTTTGTTCTGCAAGTACTTTACTGCTTTGTGGAGGGAAAGTGCATCACAACTGTGCTCTCACTGGCTCTTTTTTTTTCCATGTACAACTCCAGAGTGACTCAGCTGACTTGGGTGAACCCCTGGAACTGTGCTAGCTGGAAACCAGCCTAGACATGCCCTCTGGCTCCTGTAAGTGCTCCCAATACCTGTGCACACTCCTGCATCCCTGCAGATACTTTTCTGAGGACACTTGTTTGCAGGGGGGCTGATGTCTGAATGCACATTCTTCTCACCCACGCCTCACATGCAAACACACATCCTCGAGTGCACACAGCCATGCCCTTTCTCTCATACACATTTGTGCACATACACAGATCTTTTTGAAAGCTCCTGTTTTCAGAAAGGTTTTATTTATAGGTCCTGCCTGGTTGTGAATGTGAAAGGGAGAGAGTCCCTCAGAGAGTTCCTTTCATGTGTAAATCAGCCTAGGCTGAGAGCATTGGGGTCACTGAGAGGAGGATTTCACTCTTAATTACTCAGAGAGAAAGCAGGCAGGGGACTTTCTCAAACTAATAGGGTTGTTCTCTGCTGGGGAAAGCAGCTTGAGACGCCCAAACTTCTCTTGCATCAGACTTCAGGCTCTGATTCACAGGCCTCTTCTGCCAGTAGCAAGAGCTGGTGTCTGTGTGGCACTTGGAACAAACAGTTCAGCTTCCAAAACAGCTTACTTATTAAAGATGGTTATGTTCACGCTGATAATTGGGTATTCTTTGGAGACCAGCAGAAGAACTGACCTAGCTTCCTTTGGTTTTATGCCACTTTTATTGAAAAGGATATTAGTTAGTGATACTTATATCTGTGACTCCACCTGAGGACCTCAGTACTCTTCCAGACCTGAAGGCTCCCACCTCTCTGCCAAGCTGAAAAATGTTGTTGTCTAGAGATTAGTCCAGTGAGTAGGACTCTGAACTTGGACTTAAAACCAGCACTGAATTCCCAGTTCAGCCACTGAACACCTTTGTGTCCTTAGCAGTGGAACAGGGTAATCTTCTCTTTAGAATGGGGCTCTTAAGAGCAGAAGTCTTTGGGTTGTGATACTCTTGGTAATAAGGCTGCAAGAGCCAGGGTAGAGGTGGGTGATGAGCATGTCTGGAGAGATGTGTCTTTTTCCTGGGATGCAATGCAAGCAGGGGGACTCCCCTGCTGAAGTAGCATTATCACCTTTCATCCCTGGACACAACACTGAGTCTGGAAATCTACTGCAGAGATGAGAATGGCCAGTCACCAGCCAAAAGGTTGTCTACAGGGGCTGCAGGACCTTCTTGAACACCTGCACAGTGACAGGAGGTGTAGCTGTCAGTGGTTTCAGCAAAGAGATCTGTGTTGTCAAGTGCACACTCACACAGGCAAGTGTGTTTTCTGACTTCAGCTGGCAAAGCTAAACTTACACCCTCTCATCTTTACCTCCTTTTCATTCAGCCTCTGCTTTTCTGTACAGGAAATAAATGTGTTGAGGGCTGAACGTTCCCAACCCATGCAGCAGCAGCCTCCTGGGAGCCCTGATTTGGGATTCTTGGAGCTGTGTTAGTTGGGCTTGCCTGGGAAGGCAGAGGGTTTAGTCCAGGAGCACCTGTTTGAGGATGCCCAGCAGTGGTGGGAGCCATGGGCAGATGAGGCCAGCAGTCTGAAGTGTCTGCAGAGGTCAGAGGGAAGCGAATGGGTCATTTCTCTTGCAAATGAAGAGCTGCAGCCTGGAGCAGCCTTAGCAGAGCCCAGCATGTGGGTCCAGGCTGTTCCTTTTATGAGCTGATGGAAATGGGGCCCAAAAGGACTTCCCTGATGGAGTTCTATCACAGCCTTTGTTATCTTTCCCTCCTGCAGCATGCACTGGCCATAGAATATGGATTGGGGGTTATCCTGGCTACCAGCACAGTCAAGAGGATGAAGGCTTTAATGGCTGCCTAGAAAACCTTAGGCTGTAGAGTATCCTTATTGCCATTCTAGGAGGAAAATCTTGGTTTAAGATGTAGAACACATGTATATTTCTGCTTTAGTGCTCCCTTTTACCCAACCTACACTAAAATGAGTAAATCCAAGGGCTGCTTTAAAATAATGCACATAACTGAGTAAGGGATTGAAAAGCCTGGATTCTGTTCTTCCTTCTGGTGGTAAACTGTCAGTTACTTTGACAAAACCCTGTGGATGCCTGTGCCTCACTTTTTCTGCCAAACACTGGAGAAAGATAGTGTGTTCTTTTTTCTAAAACATTTTGAGGATTTTGGGTGCAGGATGCTTTATATATACAAAATGTTGCTGTTAGCACATCTATCAGTGAAATCTCTTTTAGTCTGCTTTTATGCAATGATGTTACTTTCTCTGAATTGTTGATTTAGAATTAATTTTAATGTTGTGTAAACAATGTCAGTTCTCTCTTAACCACTTGCTCTTTTGCTTCTTTGCAGACCACCGGGGAACTCCCTTAGCTGTGACATTATAATGGGAGGTGGAGACACCTCGAGGAGAGGGTCGAGACAGACAACAGCAATTACAGTCAATAACATCTCTGACTTGCCTCAGTTACAGGTTTGTGTGATCTGTGCATGCCATCTTTCCTATGTACAGGTATCTACAGTGAGGCAGGACAGGAAAATAACTGTTCCCCTTGTAGGAACTTTGGGAGAAGCTTCGTTTTATTATTATTGTCTTTTCACAGCCTCAGATAGAGTTGGGCAGGATGAGGGGTTTAAGGAAAGGCAGCTAAGGTTGTAATAAATGTACTCAGGGTTTCCCCTCACTGCTGTGATGTCACAGCCATGACAAGCATCTAGAAGTTAGAACAGTCCTGGGACTGCCAGAGCTTACACTAAAGGGAAAATTAACTTATGTTTAGATTTTACTTTTCAACCTCTGCTGTGTGTGCAGGATTGTTTTTTATGGCTTTCATCTCTATTTTCCTTTAGAAACCTCAGGAGAACTGTCCACCCTTCAAATCTGTTTTGATGTGTTTTAAATGCATGACATGGAGCACAGCCACTCTCAGCAGATTGCAGAAAGAGGCCATCAAACCATAACACATCTTCGGAGGGGTGAGCTTGTTCTTTATTTCCTAGAAGCATCAGCCAGGTTTACACCACTTTGTGTAGGAAGAGCTGCAGGAGAAGATGAATGTTCCTGAGGGCTCAGAGGCAGTTTCATGTTTGGGGTAAGGCTGAGGTTAGCCATGGAGCCCGGGTCCAGGCAGTAATTTGACAGCAGACATGGGCACACAGTAATGCAGGCTCTGAAAATCGCAGCAGCCTGCTGAGTTATTGTGAGCTGGAGGAGCTTTTCTGTTTGTGGGCACATGGGTCTGCCTGCCTCACATTGTGCAGACATAACTGAGACATAAAGGAGGCTGGCAAATTGCAGAACACTGATGGAAGGGGGGGCAGGGGGCTGAGGAAGAAAAGTTAAGAGTTCGAAGACAAAAGGCTCAAGCCTAGTTGTGAATTCCTAGCAGGTAGTTGGTCTTTAAATGAAAGCATTTGTCAAGTAACTCACTGATTTAATGTGGGAATTGGATAGATATCTGCAAAGTTTTTTGCACCTTGTCTGCAGTGTGATTACAGGAGATATAACAGAGAAAGAAGTTTTACTTTCTCCCAAGGTATGTATTTGTTCATGTACCTAAAATATATAGGGCAGGCAGTATAGATGACATCATAAAAAGTGAGGCACACATGATACATATAGTGTTTCCACAGATTGTGGCTGACTGTAAATAAGGCCTGTAACTTGCTTTCCTTCTGGTAGTGCCCCATCATACCATGAGCACCATTGTTGGATTACCCAGGGCCTTGCCTTGGCCACACTGTGGCTGTTGGTCTGTATCCCCTGGCCCACAGAGCCTCCTGTTTTACCTGGGCAATGCACCTGGCATTTCCATTACGAGCAACTCCTTTCTTTCACCTGTGTTATCTCCTGTCACTGCACTGGGACCCCAGTGTCATGACAGAGTGCCTTGGCTGTGCTCAGCAGTGGCTGTGCTCAGGCTGCACGTCTGTGCTGTGCCCATCACCAAACTGCTGGGACAGATGCATTCCACAGAGCCCAGCCAGCAGCTCTGTCTGGCCAGTGTGTAACCCCTTTTTGTGCCTGTTGGGACATGTAACAGGTTGGTATGCAGTCCCCCTCTAGCTGATGCACAGCCTTTTAGCATTTTTAGTTTGGTTTTGTCTATTTGTTTTGTTTTTTAAACTTTCAAAAGGCTCTTCTTGAGCCTTGAACCATTCCTATGCTGGAGCCCTGTGAGTTAATTACTAAGGACTCACAAGTTGTTGATAGATGCGTGCAGAAAGTAGCTACATGGTTGGTCATTCCAGTAAATCATTGGGCTCTTCATGAATTTAATTCTGGTCTTTTCCTTAAAAGCCCTCTCCCAAACTGGACACAAGACAATGGACACCAGCAGGCACAGCTCCCAGTGACTAGGATATTGTCACATATCCAAAAGCCTGGTGGGAGGAGCAGACATTAGGTCTGAATTCATCCTGGCAGGGAGATTTGGCTGAGAGAGAAGGAAAAGAAGGTCAGAGGCAGCTCCAAGGAAACGGCTTTGGTTTAAAATGTTTCATTAGAGTTTTCACACTGGAAACATAAAGTACAGGAATACAATTGCTTGGCAGAGAAGCCACATTTAGTAGCAGTCCTGTATACATTCACTGCTCTGTATGGAAGGAGACACAATATATCCCTGACCACCTCAGCAAAATTACAGGTTGCATTTTGGAAAGGTGACTTTTTTCCAAAATAGCTTACGTAATCTGGAGAATTTTTTTAATCAATATTGATAAAAGATGTTCTTTTTTCAGCAGACCATTGCTCTCTACTTTATCCACTCAGCCTTTCCAGGGCAGACTGGCTTTATCTAAGCAGTGTATCAATGTCAGTCCAGCTGGGAACACTATTGGGATGCTCACCTCCTGTTTTTTCCCTTCCCCTGTCTGTCTGTCTTTGATTTCTCCTGTTGTAATTCAATAGGATAATCAGGGATACCCTTTTCCAAAGGGTTAGTCTTTCCCTGTTGATTCAACAAGCTCCCTTTTTGAAGACAGTTGTTACCTGCCACTTGGGCTTTGTTGCCTCAGGATGTTTCACCTCCCCATGCAGGCACACTTACCTGTGAGACCTGCCAGTGCAGGGCTATGGCAGATGTCACCAGGGAGGAGGTAGGAAATGGGTGTCAGTGTGTCTCATCTGTTTTCTTCTTTTGGGACATAGCTTGGCCAAAGAACTGAGCAGTTGAAATGTCACAGTTGAACAGTATGTGGTGTGGATGGATTATTTTTTAAGGGAAGCCAGGATTAGTGTACATTTGGGGTTTTTCTGGTTTAAAATACGGGTGAAAAATTTGGAGGGGCTTTGTCATTACATCCCAATGGCAGTTTTAAGTTTACTCTGGCTTGGAAAGGAGGGTTTCCCAACAGACTGGCAAAACAAAAGCACACATATAGTGCCCTGCAAAGGTCATTCCTGACCAGACCCTGAAACAGCTGAAGTACAGATTGCCATTATTTCACACTTTCAACCTGTGTGGCATATTTGTACCCAGGTTCTTTTGTCAGCACTTCCAATAATTTTTACATTCTCCACTGGCTGTGCTGGGCAGTGTGTTGACAGGGCCCTGGGTGCACCAGCTGACTTCACAACCCCTTTTCCCCATCCTACAGGTTTGGCTGCCTGTGCTCAAGGTCTGTCATGATATGGTGGAGTGTAATCTGGGATCAGAGGTGTGTGCCAAAGAGCTGGGAGAAGCCTTCTGAGGCCTCTGAGCCATGGCACAGAGCTGCCCTTGTCCTCAGTCCTCGTCTGGGGTAGGCTGCAGGGGTATCTGTGCCTGCCTGTGGACCTTGCTGATCCTGACTTGACTTCCTGGCTTGGCCTCAGACCTGAGCTCACTGAGCTCTTGGCTAAATGTGGTCACTCTCACCAGAGTTCTCTGCTGTTCTTGCTTGATCACTGTGCCCCTGTGCCCGTTTACACCGAGGTCCTGTCCCTGCTGTCCTCGCTGCCAGCCCTGCTCCCCTTTGCTCCTGGGGCTCCCCAGGCTCCTCCACAGCTGCTGCTCTGCCCAGCTCCTGGCACGGACCGCAGCACCGCCGTCTGTCTGAGAGGGCATGAGCAGAGATATGAGAGGCATTACTGCTATGACCATAAGGAAGAAGTGGCATTAGCTTTGCTTCCCGAAAAGCCAAACCGAAATCCGGGTCTGTCGGCACGAGCCCGGCCTCCGGGAGAGCAGCCGGCAGGAGGAGCTCGCCAGACACGTCATGGATCATTCCCAGACAGTTCCAGCCGCATGTTTCAAGGGCATCGCTTTGGATCTGCCTTCTTGGGACTTCCTTGCAGAAACTTCTTGGCATTGCAACCGAGCAGCCTCAGTGATTTATTTTAATTTTTTTTTTAGACTTCTCAGGTTGTTTCTCCCACTGCAATGCCTTTGTCTTCATTTCAGAAACTTAAGGTATTCGTGAAGATGTTTGGGATGCCTTTTGGTCCCTGGTAGTGGCCAATTGTTTTATCTTCCAAGAAAACTAGTGTTAGATTTTATGGACAGCATCCAAACCACAGAGTAAAGAATTCCAAAACAATGTTTGTCTTTGCATAGGAAGATATCTTCCTGGAGTCCCCGTGACCTCTGAGGGGACCTGCAAGCAAAGAGCTCTGAAATGTATCAGCACCACTCTGAATATGGGCCTGACAAAGTTATTCAAACAGCTCTGCCTCTCTGTATGCAGTTCATCTTTGTCTTCTGTGAGAAGCAGATACAGAGGACAGTAGTCACTCTTTTGCACAGCACAATGTTTTCATTAAATAGGTGCAAAGTGTCACCCTGCTTCTTCAGGCCAGTCCTGCAGCCCTAAACTTCGCAGGCTCCATGGCCATACCTTTGCACCACCTTTAAAAAATAATGAAGATTAATTTTTTTAATTGATGAATTCTTTACTTTTGTAAGTCTGGCCCTCATTTAGTTACTAAATGGGAACTAGGTGCCTTCTGGTCCTGAATGTGGCTGTAATAATTATTTTGATTCTTACTGTGCCAGAAACTATTCTAATGCATATCAGCGTAAATTAAGTCAATAGAGATTCTTCAAATTTATCCTGGTGTTCAAGAGAATGGAATTCATGCACTTCAATTTACAGCTTATTAAGTGATCAGAATTAATGAACTTGCAACGACCTTTTCTGTTCTTGTTTACACGTTTTCTTCCTATTCACTCCTAATGTACATGATTTAGAAGAAGGAGAGTTGAAAAGGCAGCGTGTGGGTCAGATGTGTCCCATGGAGCACAGCATTGTGCTTCAGGCTTTAATCATATCTGCAAAGCTGTGAGGTAGGAATGGCACCTCTGTTGATCCACAGAAACCCAGCTTGATTTTCAGAACCCTCTCTGCATTCTGAAGGCTAGAAAAATATTTGTACTGAGGAGCAGGGAAGTTGTGTAATAGATGCAGAACAGTTCCTCCTCCTTTTTTCTTTCAGTGAAGTACTATATTTCAGTCTGGAGATTGGGAATCATGCAAACCATCAGATCCATCTTTTCTTTTATTCAGGGATCTAGAAGTCACTTGGGATGTCACCAAGAAAACCTCACATAAACCCTGTTTTTCCCAAGATCAATTGGAGGTTATCCCACTGTGGTTCATTCAGCTCAAGATTGGAATGATGAATGTTTCCCTTTGGTTTTCATAATGTCTTAGGCTAAACTTGTGAGGCTGTGTGCTCATCTGGACATCATTTCTGTCTCACTTCATGGAACAGGACAACTTCTAAATGCTCCATCTGATCAGCTGCAAAAATTTCGGACACTTCCTATTATTCATGTGAGAGAGAACACCACTAGTTTGTGAAAATACTAGGAAATCAAAAACGGAAAATTGGGAAGCAGAAACCGCTGCATTTGTAGATGAAGCAACTGAGTGATAGCTCTTGCATACCAATACCTTTATCTCATCTCTGTCTATCATTCTAGAAAAGTTATCATGTGAGCACACTCAAAGATCTGTCACCAGATAAATACAGGGCTTGTATGCAACCTTTGCAGAACTGGAGGAGAATGGAGATCCAAAGTTAGAAGGAAAAAGGATGAAGAACACACAGAAACCTCGACGTGAGGGAGCTGAGGTCACCCTGCTAGAACAGTATTGTAAGTGTGCACAGGAACACTGATAGTGATATTTAGAGAACCCGTTTATTCAGGGAATGGAGGTAGATGGGGCATTAAAATTCTATTGTAGGAGAGAATAAGGGATTCCTGAAGAGGAAAATGGTGGGATCACAGCAACACATACACAACCTGCCCGGGGGCACACACATCCCCCAGGCATTGGAAGGGGAGCTGAGAGGCCTGGAAAGGTGACATATGAGGCATTTGTGCAGGGGGGAGGAAGTGAGATTTATGGAATAAATCCCTGCACGAGAGAGAAAAATCTGCAAAGGAACGGCTGTAGATGGTGAATTGCCCACATGAAATAAGAAGTAGAGGATGGGCAGCCACCTCACTCTGAGCAGCTCTGATGGCTGCTAAGAGCAAGGAGGGGCCATGGCAGCAGATTGGAAAGGTGGTTTCAAGCCATGTGGGCTGATTCTGGCCATATATTCTGGTTAGTAAGTCGAGCAGGCGACTGGAGCCCAGGGCTGGACAGAGCTCCAAGCAGAGGCACACAAGTCCTCACCCTGAACATGCTGCTCCTCCCTGTGCTAGTGCAGAGGGGAGGCATCTCAGGGACTACCAGGCACTCCCTGTGGGTGAAGGTACCATGCAGAGGCGGGTAGTCCCTGGAAGTTGATGTATCCCTAGTTCTTTTAATCTCTTTTTGCTTATGTACCTGCATACCAATGTTGAAAGATGAGAGAGACCCTCAAAGGCAGGCGTAGTGAAGTGACACAATTGCCACTGAGGATTTGTTAAAACGGGGGAGGAGAGCCCATGGTTGCATTTAAGGAAGGTACAGCACTCTCAATTCACAGGATTCAGCTTTAACTACAACTGACTTAGAAGTCCAATTGAAAAACAAACACAGCTTAATACAAGGTTCAAGTGCTGCTCTATTTTCTGAATTTGTTAGCTTTTTTCTTCTTCCTTTCTTAGTCCTGGGTGTTCAAGACCACAAGGCAATAACTTAACAGCACTGCTAATATTTCCACGTTCTGTTTCTTTAAAAAGTTCATGAAAGTTGTCACAATATCCCAGTAAAGCTCTTTCTGCTGTGCTATCTAATCCAAAGTAGTTTGTATCAGATTTATGTTCTGGCAGCTCTGTGATAAACTTGGACTCTACCACATTGCAAACACAAAAGATTACTTAAAGTTGTTGTTATTGAATTTGAAGGACTCTTCTGTTTCCTGGATCCACACCCTCGTATCAGGGTTGTGGTCCTCAATGGCTCTGTACCTCATACGTTTATGAATTTAGGCATACTAGAATGAAGGCATTTCCACTAGTGACAGTTTAATTTTTTAGTAGATTCAACCTGTTCTTTGTGTTAAAATTGTGCCTTTTAAAAAACACAGCAGAAGATACGAAGCATTGGAGAATTCAGTGAGGTCTGGTATTTTGACCAAAGGGTCCTTGATGTGTAAAAGTTAGGTTTCTCCTCTCTCATGTAAGTCTCCTTAAGCCTGTTGTCTCAGTTCATAAGGCTTTCCTGAAACCCTGGATCAACCTCGTGAAGTTCCTAGACAAAGACAGTTATGTAGAAAATTATCAGACTCTCGATTCCCCTGGTGTGAGGCCTTGCAAACTTGAGCCTGAAAACATAAAAGACTTGAAACTATGATGTCAGTCACACCCTCAACACAAAGATTATAGGTGTAACCAGAGGAGGAATTCATTGCAAAATCTCTCTGATCTGAAGTCAAGCAGAGCTCTGGAAACAGCTGCCAAATACTCAAGGCCAGAGACTTCTCATCCCGGGGCCGGTTCATCACCTGTGTTATCTGGGGCTCTAAAGCCTGTTCTATCCCCAGTTTATGGAAAGAGAAAAGGTAACTGACATCCACTGCAAAAGTTGGAATATTTTATTTCTGTGTTGTATTTGGTTTTTTTGTTAAAATGAATCTACATGTGGCGGAAGGAATAGTATTTTTTCTTACTATGACTCCAGAAGGAAAAAAACCTGTTTACTGTCTCCACACTTCCAAGTGAGAAGTTCACCTTATAACATCAAGTGTGCCTTGGAGTTGCAACTAACAGTGACTACCATCACTAACAGTACAATGGTCTGTACTGTCTAACTGCCCCTGGAGCGAAAAATCAGTTTAATCATTTATAATTCATCTTTAAATTACATGTCTTGGAAAGGTTAGATAGTCCTGGTGTGGGACCATGCAGCCTCATCCCTGTATTGTTTCTGTACTCATGACCATCACTATTTTGCATGTTCATTATCTAATTCTGCTGACGTTTGTAAAACATTCATGGAACTTGGGGGTTTTCTTCTAGTGTTATATCCCAAACACATGACTCTCTAGCTCAGTGGGACTCTGGTGGGGGGTCACTCTGCACTGCCCTGAGACCTGCTGGAAGTCCAGGTGTGCACAGGCAGCAGTGAACAGGGCAGGGACAGGCACAGGACACGGTGAACTTCTCAGCTGACTTTTGGTTTCCAGCCCCACACTCTGTACTGTTGTGTTCTGCTGTGAGAATCCTTCAATTCTTCTTCCCTTTGGGTCTTTAATGCTAGCAGATGGAAATCCATCTCAACTTTCAAAAACTCTGAATAATTTATTAAGAACAAAATTGTTGGGTCTGAGAGCTGATTCCTTCTCTCTTTCTTTCTTTCTCCTTTTCTCTCTGCAAACTGCCTTTCAGAGGCAAAGTTTCTAATTACAAGTCAGGGAGGCAGGTTTAATCACACAGCAGAGCCCTTGATGCAGTATTAGAGAGTGTTATTTATACACCTGAATTAATAGGGATGCAGCATTTCAGCTGAGAAGAATAAGGTGGTTTTCAATTTCACTCTTTTTATGTGAAACAAACCACATCAGATTCACTGGGCTTTTTGACCTAAATTATTGGGATTCTGAGTAACTAGCAAGTAGCTGCTAAAGCAAAAAAAAAAGAAAAAAGGAAGAATAGACAGAGAACTGCTCACACAGCAGAGGAACAACAGAAGCAGGATATACTGGAAAAAGGTGGGAGGGGATGGAAAGAGAATAGAGAGAGGAAGCCATTGGGAAAACTGAACAGGGTAGAAATACACACATACAGCTGTCTATCCCAAGGAAGACTTTTGGAGGGTGGTAGCATCCACAGAAACTGAAGGGCAGTGTCAGTCTGTTGGCACACACTCAGATACCTCAAAATACTGCCATACTTTTAAGGCCAAGAATAGGAGGGATGGAGATGAAACAGGAAGCACATGAGGGGTCCCTTGTACTGGGTGCTGCAGGGAGTGGGATCCCTGCACTGTCAGCCCTTAGAGGCACCATCAACTTCTGCTGGAGGTATCTGTTCTGTAGCACTGAAAAGAAGAGGGGAATCTGGGCAGGATTGCTCCTGCAGTGCTGTGAGCTCCAATGTGACTCTTTTACAGCATCAGAGATGAATTTTCTCTGCTAGATTGGATGTGAAACTCACATTCACTGTGCACTTTCATCTGGTTTTGTCTCTGTCTCTAGCTTGTGTGGTTTGGCTTAATGTTTGGTTTCTGCTTGGCTGCTTGGAAAGTCTGTGAAAATTTCTAGGGGCTTTCTGGACTTCTTTTTAGGGTGAAGGGTGGGAGACCTGTGCCTCTGCATCTGATTCTCTAAGCTGTGGAATACACTGAGTTGACTGAGATCCTGATCTCAGAGTCGTTGTTTAGGCTCTGTGATAGGTTTGTGTCTCCCACTAGGCAGGTGTGTTGGGCCACATGATGGGAAAGTGTCCCCAACACCAGGCCTTTCCTTCTACCACCAGTTCTCCTGATGGTGGTTCATGGATGAGGCACTTTGTCCCTCAGTTGCCCTGCAAAGCTGTGAAGCTCACCATGACCTGCCAAACCAACACATCTGCCATCTAAAAATCCTGAAGTGACAGGGAGGGTTACTGTGCTTCAAAATAGCTAAAATGCAGGTTCTGTGTGTATGGAGCAAAGAACAGCAGCAAGGATACCAGATCTTATGCTCAATATGTGAGACTTGGCATGGCCTTGAGCTCCTAGAAGCTGCATTTTGTAGTTGAGTGGTAGATTTCTAGAAACCATACCCAGCAGTCTGTAAGCTTAGCTTAGAGACAGATGAATGCAACACAGTCAGTACCTGTGTGATGTATTACTTGAGGGAAAAAGGTTATCTACTTTTGTAAATTTACATTCAATCCCAAGATAATTTTTTGTTTAGTATACTTAGACTATGAACCTTGTTCTCATGTATGTCTGCAAATCATTACCATGGTGCTGGAGCAGTGTGTGCAGGGAATAGGAACTGATTCACCAGGTCCAGGGTGTCACAGTGCCCTGGCCATTGGATCTGTCAGCAGTGTGTCAGGATCCAAAACTGGGCTGCAAGCTGGAAAGAAAGTCCATTGCAGACAAGGGGTCAGAAGCCTGAGAGAGCAAGCAGAAGAAAAGTCTTCAGCAGAGAAAGATGGAAACGCTGCTCTCCTGGACACAGTGGGAGCAGGCAGCTATGCTTCCCAGGCCTTGCATTGCCAACAGGAGGTTTTCTACCAGGCTGCCAGGGAGGAGGATGCGAGGTCTGTGTGTGCTCTGCCTGTGACATCCCTGTTATTACTGTCACATGCAGGTGGCTGACACCCGCCGTGACAGAGGCAGCTGAGGGCTTCGTGTTGTGCTGTTCCAGACAACTTGTCGGGTGTGTGATAGTCAGGCTGCCCTTCCTGTGGGAGGAGATTTAGAGAGCACTCTTGGTTTTTGGTATATATGTGGGTTTTCTCCTCTGAAAATAGCTGTCTGTTGAAGTGGGAGTATTGCAGAGATGGGAGAGGATTAGCAGTGATGACACGGATGGTCATATTTCAGGGCAAACACCTGTAAATCAGTCTAAGCCTCTAAGTAGCAACCTATTAAACTGAGTTCACCTCAGCAGCACTAACACTGTGTCTGCTCAGGAAGGCTAAGAGCCCTTGGAGTATGGCTGCTGCTACAAGGTTAGCCTGTTGCCATCTTTGTACCACTGCAAATGCAGTAGATATGGATGTTTACAGCAGACAAGACAAAAACATTTCAAAGAGGTGATGACATCTTTTTAATACATCTGCATTTCTACTTCTCTCTGCTGCAAACTCATGTTTAATAAACTTTGCATAACAAAGTGTTTGGAACACATTTCCTATAGATATATGGCCTAGCCACAAAGTATTAATGATTGTTAAGTTACTCTGTGAACAAACACTCTGTACCTGTGACCTGGCTGTGAAAACGTTACCGGGTCACAGAGCTCAATCCAGTTCTCTCAGCAACTTCCAGAGTGATTTCTGACATTACAGTATTTTGTGCCTGGGTTCCACTGTTCCATTATCCTGGAAAATAACATCAACATCACCAAGGCTATGAAGACATATGAGATCTTTGGCTAGTTTGTGTGGGCAATTGAGATTGCATAAGGAAAGCATCCTTGTATTTTCTGATATTTAAATCTAACATTTTCTTTATTACAGGGATCAGTAGTAGATACTTCAGAGAATGTATCTGATATAAAAAGATGTACAATAAAGAATCACTTGGTTTCTCACCTGTAAGGGAATTTTTCTTGAAGAAAAAAGCCTGGCTCACCTGATCATGGCAATTGAGTCAAATTAGGGACTTCTTTTATTTTCTCAGATGTTCTCATGATCCTGCAGACATTGCAGGTGATCTCTTTGCTTCAGGCTGGCTGCTGCCTCTGACCAATCTGCCAGGTAAACACAGATGAGTGTCCAGAACAGTGTGTTGTGAACATTGAAGAGCTCTTGGGTTTTTCTGTTGCTTTGTGTCTTCATAAATAGCAAGTTGTATGTTAAAGACTGAGAAATAAGCCTAAGTAGATCCAGGGAGTCATTAGAGTTATAGATAAACAATACAGATCTCTTGGCACATCTTCACACTGGTTGCTGTCACTGCCTCGTGAGCCTGGGGATTCCAGTGATGCTGATGTTGAGTTTTCAAGAAGGAACTGGGAATAAAGAAATGGGACAGATTTTACAGGGGAAGTGCATTTCTACAATTTCCATACGAGCTCAGTAAAAAAACTGCTGCAGATCTTCGAGGTTCTTAAAAGCCATCACTTCTTCAGGTCAGTGGCATACACCATTCTCCTGAGAAAATTAAAAATTTGCATTCAAAACAATTTGCGTCCAAATAAATCACGGTTAATGTCATCATCCCTCATTTACAGATTCAGAAAGTAAGATTTCAGCAAGGATTTACACAAGAGAGAGAAAAATAGGAGTCAAATCTTGTATAAGGATGTTTCTGTAAACACGTATCCTGTGTTTTCACTAATAAGTGTTCAGAGATCCTTCTGGCTTTGGAGTTTGGGAATTACTGGGAACAACTGGTGTGCCTCTGAGCTGCTGCGTTCATCCCTTCAGGATTGTGCTGTTAGCTCACTTTCCTTGCTGAAACACTTTACCCTAGTTTCCTTCCAGAAACAAGAAGTGTTAATTTCTTAAGAAACTTTTGTTAATTGTAATGTAAGCAGTTTTGAGGGAGGGGGAAATCAGTTGTATTAGAAAGAGGATCCAGTTCTGCACATACAGAGCGATGGGGATTTGACTGTGGCAAAATCCTGTTCCCAAATTTTCTTGAGAGTTTTTGGGAAAGACTGCACCTCTGTGGGAAGGATGGTTGGCCTGGGCGAGTTGCTGGCATACAGCTGTTGGTAAAAATGCACTCTGTGCCACTGCCTGGGTAAAACACATTTCATTCTCTGGTAGGCATAAGGAGGTGCCAGTGTCATTGAAAATTTGTACTCTGAATAGTTGCTGTAAATTTCATCTGGGCAATATCCCCAATTGTGTTAGATATAATTACATTCAAAGTTCTTTTTAATCATTTATTTGGAACATGTCCCAAGATTCAGCAGTTTTGGATTGGGACAGAAATTGAATTATTTATTATCAATTAGAGGTTGTCAGAGCCTTTGACACCACGTCGAGCTGGCATTGTTTGGTATCTGTATTAATGATCGTATAGATAAAAGCATGAAATTATTGGTTAGAAAGCTTTTATTCCGGGCTGAGAAGGCTAGTTTGCATACTTGGCTGGATGCTTCCCTACACTCACTGTCATTATGGCTCTGTTTAATCAAGTCAGCGTTGCCTGTGGAATCACTTGCCTGTAAATTGATGAATTGAGTGTAAGAATAATTCCTCCTAGATGGAACCCAGTTGTGACTTCCCTTGCCATCCCAGCCCAGCGCATTTAGACTCTTCTGCTTTGGCTGTGGTCTGCTACAGACCCTGGAACAATCTTTGTCACATCTGTTCTTTTCTTAGGAGAGCAATTTATTGATGGATATTGGTGCTATGGAAATGCTGGATGCTGGACCTTTGTTCCCCCAGGTGAGGGATGGAGCTGATAAACTCACAGGTGTTCCTGAGCTCTTCACAGCTCTCTTCTGCATCCTTCTCTCATCAGTGTCAGTCTTAACAATAATTTTTCTTATTGTGTTTTGACACTCTGCAAGAAACCTCAGCTCAAGAGGAAGAGCATGTAACAGAAGAGCAAAGGGAGCATGGAGAAGATGCCACGAAGATGCCACTTGTCTCCTTGAGTGGCTGAGGAGAAAGGATGCTCATGTGACATTATCTCACCCCCATGTCTTCTGGATTTGGTTGTTGCCAGGGTTAGTATGGCCTTACAGGGAAAAAGAGAGGGGGGGGAACCCTTCTGAGGACATACTTGCACACTTTTTGTGGAAAATCCATATTTTTTTCTGCCTGCACTCTGAGCTGCTGGAAGCTGTGTGCATTAACCCTGTACAGAGACTGATCCAGCATGTTACAAGATGTGATTTGAACAAGGTTATAAGAAGTTACACACTATATCTGGGGAGGGAGCAGGAACTTCTCATAGGATATCTAATAATTAATGTTATAACTCCCTCACCAGTTCTACTCTACATTAGAGTCAGTTTTTCTCATATCAGTCTTATGTGGATTCCAGTTTTTGAAATTTATGTAAATTTCTCATTGGGATCACTGATCTGTTGGGGGTTTTCTTCTGTTTTTTTTTTCCCTGCTTCACCCACACTTATCAGAAGCAGGGCTGTCCCACTGTCACAAGGAAATTATCACATACACCACTTTTCTAATTATTTCATTACAGCAAAGGAAACTGGGAATAAAGAAAGAGTGAAGTTCTCATTTTACTTGTAAATGTTGAGCTTTCAAAACCTTTTCCATTCCAGAATGCATTTAATTTTAAATCAAACTTTCTTACAAAAGAAACTCTGAGAACATTGTTTTTTTTGATCAGAGATCTGATTTCAGTGTCTTTAAAGTGAAAAAAGTTATTTTATATAGCTTCATCTAACTTCTTAAATAATTGTATATACTTTTTTCTATTTTGAAAAGCTTTTCTCAATAATGCCAAGTACACTGAAAATACCAAAACAGGTCTTTTGGATATTATTGAAATACCAAATTTATTTTGTTGAACAGAAAAATCATCATGTTTTTTCAAAACAGTTGGGCTTCAAAACAGACATATTTTTTTCCTTTAGCATTCCTCCACACACAAACGCTCATTATCTAGGCAAGTATTTTAATACTATGTAACTCTCATTCTTTTCAAATTGGTGACTGTGTGGTAAGAGGTACCTCTTCCAATGAGCTCACTTGGAAAAGCTGTAGCTGCATGTATCCAGCCTCTCAGGCTCAGTACTGACTTCCACAAAGGAAAGTATGCAACTGGAATTCCTGGAACAGACCTCTCTTGAAGTATGTGCTTTGTATCAAAGATGCTATTTCTCAAGGAAAAAAAAGCAAAAGCAAAACCACAACAAAACCAAAACTCAGAACAAAACCATAGCCAACCAAAGCCCAGCCCATAACAACAGATCAACAAAAATAAAGCCACTTGTGTTATAAATCAGCTTTTGTCTTGACTTGCAGAAGGTGCAACGGCCCCTTCATCTGCTCAAATCCTTCCACTTAGGAAAAAAAAAAGAAAGTGGAAATGGAGAATGTGGCCTGTTGAGCTCAGTGTCTGCACCTCAGACCCTGCAAGCAACTTCTCTTCCCCAGTCTGGGAGTGATGTTTCTGATTCCCAGCCTCCCTCTGCAGAAGCTGACAAGCAGCAGCAGCTCTCATCCGAGGCAGACTTGGGAAATGACTAATTAAGCAGTGATTGCAGGATTGCTTCCTGCCCTGGGTATGGGACCACAAGGGTGAAGCTTCATAAAGCTGCAGTGACCGCAGGAAGTGGTGCTGTGCATACTCCCACAATGGGGGCATTATGGAGACATGCCCCGGAGGCTGCCGGAGACCTCCTGAATGGATCCTGATACCATCGGGGAATGGAGTACCTGCTAGTTCAAAGAGAGCCTGAATGCAGGTTTTAATCCTTTCTGACAATTGTTGAGAGGAAATGGCCTTTCCTCTGACCTTATCGTTGTAAACAACAACTAGTCATCAGGTTTGTCCTGCTGAGGGAATAGTCAAGGTCTGTGCAAGGATTTTACTTCAGAATTTTTTTTTTCTCCTCTGATTACAATGGTTTAATTCTCTAGACATGAAATGCATTCTCACCCCTTAATATACTGGCTTCACGTACATTCTTTCTTAATTATTGAGTCCATGCAGCTCGGCCTGGTTCAAATTAGCTCCTCAGAGCTGTTGGCAGACACAGTGGCCAGTTTCAGTACTCAGCCCTGTGGTTGTTTTTGTGAAGGGCTGTTGTGGGATGCCTTTTGGATACTCCAGTATCACCAGAACTGGTGAGACAAGGCGTGAGACAAGCTGACAAACTCTTCTAGCATGACAGAAAATCACCAAGAGCTATTCTGACATGGCCAAGAGGCAGGATGGGGAATTGCTGCTGGGCACCATTAGCGTGGCAGTTTTAGTATGATAGAAGGATGCAAACACTTCTGGAATTGCAGAGGTGGGTGGATTTATCTCTGTGGATTCATATGGCTTTTAATGCTAAGACAACACAGATGACAGAGGAAATGAGAGGGTAGCTTTTGCTGCTCCTGGAGTTCGAGCTGACTTTCTGTAGCGAGCAGGACAGAGTGACTTTGCAGCAGAGGGCTGACCTGCTGCACTGACACAGTTCTGGGGTAATGAAATCCACTTTCCCCAGATGTGTGCAGGACTCTGCCTCTGGCAGGCCCCCAGTATTGAGATGCACATCACATTGGCCACCTGTAAGCATCCCCTTCCCAGGTACTGCTCATCAGGTGCTAAGTGGTGTAAGGGAGATCAGCCGTCACAGCCTTTCTGAGAGGGTGAGCTATTCTGAGAGAGCAGAGCTATTAGGAGGGCACTTCTGTGCCTGGTCATAGACCTTGGCAGGCTATATAGGAGGTTAGTGATGGCTTTGTACAAATGGCTTTTTAATTCCAGTGGTGGTTATGGGTAGCACTCACATGTCTCCTCTTTGGTCCCCCACACTAAGTCAGACAGCAAGCCAGAAGAGATTTCTCCCTTGCACTGCACAGCCTGGCTGATCACTGCAAAATGAGGGATGGGCTGCACAAGTCAGCCTGCCTGAGCTCTCTGCAACAAACAGCTTTTCACTGGAGCAAAGGAACATTCCTTCCCTAGGTAAAGACAATGAATTGTAATTTTTTCTTGTTATCCTGGTTGACCCAGCTTAACACCTTCTCTGTTGTAAGGATTCTTACTATGTGCTTAACAACAGAACTGTGGTGTATTTTCAGCAGGCTGAAGGTCACTATGTATAGGTCCATATTTCTAGTGAAAAACCTGTAAAGGTTTTTCTGTAAGTGGGAGCAGGTTAAAAGCCACTTTCCTTGGGTTTGGAGGAATGTCTGAGCAGGCTGTGGCAGGCCAAGGGGAGAACGCTGGGTTTTTAAAGAAAGGATGTCTGGTTTTCACAACTATGTACCTGTGGTAACCTTGGGCTGTGTTTTGTGTAACATATCCATGAGGAAGGGGAAAAACCTAAACACTGGTGGGAGCAACTTCTGAACACCACATACATCCTCTGCCAAGTGGATGGTCAAGGTCAGGGTCTCAAGTGGCAAAGTAAACAGAGTTGGATCTGCCCTGTGCTTTGTCTCTGGCACCCACATGTGCTGTGGCCAAGAACAGACTGTACCCAAAGGGATGGGTTTCTCTGATTTTCATCAGGGCTGTAGGGCTGTGGGCGGAAGAGGGCATTATAACAAACATTTGCAGTCTGTCCTGTAACCACGTGAAGTTGTTTTGCTTGCGCCATACCAAAATGTGTTGGGATCACTCTGCTTCCAGTTTTGTTCAGAAAACAACTGTACAAGGCTGTGGTGCCTGTGTGCCAGTGGGATTGACGTGAGTAAGTGGGAGTGATCTCAAGGAGCTCTGATGTGATATGCCTGAAGGACTTTCCTTTCCTGGGGGCTGACCCCTGTGGCAGGGTTGTGTAATTAGGCTGCTGGGAGATCTGGTCATGGGTATGGTGTGTGCCCTGTAACCTGCAGGACACCGGCAGGTTGTGGGGGCAGTGCCACCATCCCAGTTACCTTTTGTGTGCTTTCTGCATCACCTGTGCACTCTGCATCGGGGTCACATTGTCACAAGACTGAAAGGGAGGCTGTTAGAGGAAGTATTCCCCTTTCAGTTGGGATTAACCCAGTATTTCGGGGGAAAAAAAAGCTCTCTTTCCGCCCCACCTCTTCTCCCCTTGTTTATGTGTTTGCAGGTGGCAGCTCTTTGCCTTGTTGTGGTATTACCTGTGCTAAGGAGAATCATAAAAAGCTCAAGCAGTTATTGATTCAGTAGTGAGAGCCGTTTCAACAGTGATAAAATGCCGCCTCTCCCTCAGTTATGAAATACCTATCACATTTTCTCTGTCCACCCTGAGGTTCCCTGTAAGACTTTTTGAATTATTTCCTCCACTTTATAGAGCTGTAACAAAGGATGAGTGGCTGGATCGCTGTGCCAGCTTTACCTGAGTAAAAGGGGCCACAGACAGGCTGAAAGGGCACCTGTCAGCAGGCTACTAATTGCATGTGTCCATCAGCAGGTTGTCCTTCTACCAAAGAATGTTATCTTGGGATGAATCCATAGGCAGCACAGAAGGATCTTGTTGAGAGAGGCAGGGCAGGGAGCTGTAGAGTGCTGGTACTTACCTGGATGGTGTCTTCACAGCAGGTGCAAGAGTGAAAGGGCAGCACCAGCTATGTGAGAACTGCTCTGCCTTGCAGTGATTGTGTTAGGAAGGAACACACTTTGCTTTTCTTCCCCACAAGGAACCACTTGCGTTGCATTTTGCACAGCTCTGCAACATTTCTGGAAGTCTGCAGTGACTGGTTGGAATTCTGTGGGGAGTGAATGCTGCTTTTCCTGCTTGTTTTGTCCCATGCATGTTACACTGTGCACTGTCTGTAAAGAAGAGTGATCTTTTTGTTTCAGAGCTTAGTGAATACCATAATGGAATGCCTTGGCAGTCTTCATACCTGAGAATTGTATTTTTTTGCTGCACGGGAGCAGCACATTTTGCTGTTCTGCACAACCCAAGCTATGGGAGCATCTAAATTTCCTTGTGCAGTTCAAACGTTCCCTGTGGCCTGTCTTGGAAGCTTCTTACTGAGGCCAGGGAAAAGGGCAATTACTTAAAGATATTTGCACGTGGTTAGACTTTTTTCTGATCTACTGAGAAATAATCGCAATCACTTCCAGATTCTTTGACTCAAAGAAAGCGTCACCAGAGCTGACAAGGTCTCACTCTCAATATGGTCTATATTGTAATTAGGATGTATATTGCCATCAGCACCCCGAGACCTCAGGAGAACGTGAGCTGAGGATTTTGCTTGTCTGCCCTTAGTGAATGCATGTGAGAGTCTCATGAATATTTTTGAAGCAGGTCAAATACTTGTCATTGCAAATCTATAGAGGCCTTAATGAAAGCAATCCTTTGAGCAGGAGTGAAGGTGGATTTCTCCTTCCTTACAAGAAGGCTCAAGGAACTCTGGGATAAGTTTGAAGGAGTAGGTAATGTCTGTGTAGTGAGGTTTTTTCTCTCTCTGAAGTTGGGGAGGGGAGGCTCCTGATCTTCATTCAGCTGCAGGCTGGCACTTAGCACATGTCTGGGGGCAGTGGAAGAGCCAGGCAGGACTGGGATGGCAGTGATATACTTGATATGGAAATTGGGATGCTTCCCAAAAGCAAGTTTGCTGATTATATGGCAACAAACAACTTGGTGTTAAGGGATAGGGTAGAATCTTCTTTTTTAGTAATTGTAATTATTATTATTTAGAGGCAATTACATTGTTAAATGAACACCTCACAGACATTATTATCCAGCAAAATGTCAGGTGACACTATGGGAAGGTGGGGAAAACAGTGAAACTGAGGCAGTGTGTCACCCTCATGATGCCTCCAGAGTGAGGGAGAGGAAACTCCAACACTGCTGGAATTTAGCTTTTGTGAAAAAGGGCTTGTGGGTTCTTCTTTTAACCTGACCTGCTAACACAGATGTGGCTGAGCCCCCAAAGGAGGGGGGAGAATGCAGAGTGTGATGTGCAATTCAGGTGGAGGGACATCAGAAGCTGGTAGAACTGCACATCCTGGTCACTTCAGAGCCTGACTGCCAAAATGTCTGGTGCAATATCAGCCCCACTGATTGACTGAGACACAGGACTACTGAGAACCCACGAGGTTTATCCCTAAGCTCAATGTAAGTCCCAGAAATAGAAAGAGGTGGTGTCAGAAGAACTTGCTGTCCACCTGGGGAGCCTGGAACCTCTGCCCATGAAGACTGAGAAGCCTATATTTGGCTGTTTATGTCTTTGGCTGTTGGAAGTGGGCAGCAACCTGTGCTGTTGGCCCAAGGTTACATCCATGATTAGGACTGAGTTTCATTCTATTTCCTTGAGCTTATGCTGCCATTCACTGATTTTTGTTGCTGGAGCTCCTTTGTCTGGTTTGATTGCATCCTGACCCTAATCTGGGGAGATTCCAAACAGTGCCATGTTCGAAACAGAAGTTCCCTCCTCCTAAAGCACATGCAGGATCACTAGTCCTTTTCTTGCACTCATGATGCTCAAGGGCGCTGGAGCTGAGCTTCTGCAGCCCTGGCTGCTTGGTGATGGAATTGTTCATATGAGAGGAAGCCTGTGTTTTGGTGGACGTGTGGTGACCTGCCTCCTGTTCCTCAGCAGCCCAAAGGTTTCTCTGTTTTTTAGGGCTTCATACATCCAGAGAGACTTATTTTTTAAAAAAGAGATAGAATAACCTCTGCTCTGGCCTCAGTGCAGGAAAGCTTACCCCCAAACTCTCTCTCCTGTTGCTTTGCTTGGTGTTGCCTTCGAGCCAGGGAGGACCTTTCCAGTAAACTCCTGCACAAGAGGAGGCCTGTCGCTGTGAACTCTTGCATAGTAATTAGAGGAAACAACTTTGGGCTCCCACCACTGCTTATGCAACAGGGCTGGATTTGGAGTTGTTTGTCACCATGCAACCCAGCACCAGCACGCTGGTGCCTCTGTCCTGAAACCCCTCCTTTGCCTCCATCCCCCAGCTGCTTTGCAGATTGCAGGAGTTTCTGTCCCACAGTCGGCTCCCAGGTAAATCCTGTCTGGGACCTTTCGAGGGAAATCGTAGCCCCTCGGCAGAAATGGTCCAAGTTTCCAAGGCAACTCTCCTCTAACCCTGTTTTGAACGCTGCCTCGTTCCCATAGAAAGTTGCCCATTAGTCTGGTCAGCAGCTGCTGCGGGACCACGCCACCTCCAGAGAAGTTGTTCTTTGCTGGGCTCTTTATTCCCATAATGAGCAGCCGGGGGGCCGCGGGTGGCTTGTGCTGCAGCCCCCGAGCAGGGCCCTGCCGGCGCTCGGGAAGGGCAGCGTGTCCAGCACGGAGCTGTTTTGAGGGGGTGCTTGTGCCTTTCTACCTTCCCAGAGAGAAAGAGGTGCTTGGGGCTCCTGGGAGGTGCGTGGAGCAGGAGGATCAAGTGCTGATGGGGCTGCTCTTGGGGGTTTTCTGGCGAGCGGGAAGGTGACAAGTGAATAAAAAGGACACGGCATTTTATTTAATTAGAAAAACCAAACTCCCTAAAACTAGCCTCCGAAGGGCCTCCGTTGTCATCAGCTGCACAAAGAGCTGTGACAAATGAAAGGAACTGAGCAGAGAAAAGGCTGCTTTCTCTTTGTGTCTCTTTCCCAGCTTCTGTTTGCTTTGCTGTCTCCCTTGCTCCCATTGATCAGGCATGTGGAAACATTCCTCCTCCTGCGCTCCCATTGTGGCCGCCCGGTTGCCAGGCTGCCGTTGGCTTGAATAACTTCACTAAGCCAGGCCTCTCCAAAACCATGCCATCCGGCGTGCTGGATGCAGAGCCAGACACTGCCCTCCCATCCTCCTCCTCTCCCTCCCCCCTCCCCAGCAGCAATGGGGTGCAGTGAAAAAATGTGCCAAAGAACAAGGGAGGTAACGCGGAGCCCCAGCTGGCCCGAGGCGGGGGAGAGGCGTGAGCTCGCCCTAAGAAAATGGGGGCAGCAAGGAGGGGACAATGGCCAGCCTGGGTCACTGCCTTAAAAAGAGGGTGGGTGGTGGTGGTGGTGGTGGTGAGGGCTGTTAGCCCAAAGTTCCTGAGCAGAGAGGAGACAGAAAGGCACGTTTCCAGGGGATACAAGCTAGTAAAGTGCAGTGAGGTAAACCCCAGCCTTGTATCCTGTGGAGGGGAGAGGTGGCGAGGACAAAACAGGAGGCAGCAGGCAGCCGGCTGTGACTGAGAGTGATTCGTGGCCAGCTCTCACTGGCTGTGCCACAAACATGTCCCTACAGCACACAGGGCACCTTGGGCCAAGCTGCTGGCTTGTGCAGCGCCTCTTGATGAGGTGACACCAGTGTCTGGTGCAGGTGACAGCTCTGGCACAGAGTGTGGCTGCACTCCTGAAGACAGTTCAGGGGCAGGCCAGAGGTTATACCCCTGGGACTTGCCCTTGGAATTAACTTGGGGTGGCTCTGGTGCTGAAGACATTGGACTGCCAGCCTGGGGACCTGGGGGCTTGTGCTGCCTCTGCAGAGGGGTGGCACCCACCCGAACCCGCCCGCTGCCTACAGCCGTTATTGTGCTGGGTACGAATCTGGCCTATTGTTCTTAATGCTATTTTTCATCGGTGAAATAGCAGTGAGCAATCTGTGCTTTCAGACATGCTTTTGACTCAGCACAGCCGGGGCTGGATCCTCAGCTGGTGTAAAGCAGCCCTGGCCCATCAGCTCACGGAGTCACCCGTGACCCCCATTTAGTCTTCGCCCCACTGGCAGCTGTGTCCCGGCGCTCTGGATCAGAGGAGCTGTATGACCACGGGCTGAGGCTGTGGCCAGGCACAGGATCCCCTCCGGGTGCTGCCAGGTCTGTCCACAGGGGTGGCCCCTGCATCCCAGGAGGTGGAGGGAGATGTCCTGGGGCAGCTGGAGCCTAAGCCAGGCTGGGCTTGTTCTGCAGAGGGGTCCTGGGTTTGTGCTGGGTTTGTGCTGGTTTGAAGGGCAGGGACTGCTGAGCTCAGGTGATTAACATAACAATCCTGGGGCTCTGCCTTCATCCTGCGGCTAAAGCCTGGTTTGCTCAATCCAATTTCCAGCCTCTGCCCTTTCTTTAGCAGGCTAATTACAGCGGCAGGACAGTGGAAATGACCTTCTTAAAGCCACAGTGCCCCTCATCTACTTACCTGTCAAAACACAGGAGACAGAGCACTGGTATCATTCAGAGAAATAACATGTTTAGATACAATGAGTGAACGTACTGAAGTGCAGAGCTCTCCCTTGAAGTTCCCAGTAGGAACTTGTGTGTGGTTATCAGTAGTGACTGTGCATTTGTAAAGAACTTTCCAAGCAAGGTCCACTGGCCAGCAGGCCCATGGAGGTGCAGGTTTGTGCAAATTTAAGGAACAGTGAGTGTGCAATATTACACTGATAAATGTGCAAATGCTACCACCTGTGAGGGCACTGGGCTGGAAAGCTTCCGCAGTGCTGGCTTCTCTCATTAGTCATCCTAGCCTCATTCTGTCTGTAACACGGAGAGCCTGGCTCCAGTGCAGCTCTGGCCTCCTCCCTCACAAATTTGGATGTGGCCTTTGGGCCCGGAGAAGCTGTGAGTGCTCTGATGGCTGATCCTGCAGGTACTACTGCCTGGCATGGGCTGGAGCAGGAGCTTGTGTGTGGAACCTGCCTGGGGGCTGCAGCTTCAGATGAAGCAGAATGGGAAGCTGCAATCTGCAGGAAACCCTTGGGCTCAGCACAGGATGCTGATGTGGCCATTGACAGAGCAAAGGATGGGTGTTCCCAGCGTCCTTGCAAGGGCTTCTTCATTGGAGCAGAAACAAGTGATTTCTGAGGAGGGTAGGGCATGTTTCTGTATGAGTGCTCTGACCAGACCTGTGCTGTAGGTGGTCTTCATATTATAGTTCTTGAAACTGTGTCAGCAGCCACACAAATCTGCCCCTTCACAGAAAGTAAAATCTTGTGCCTGACCACTAGCTCGGCACAGGATAAATCTGTTGTGGTCCTGTTGAAACTGTCAGTGATCTCTTGTTAGGGCTGAGTTTTGCTTAGGATTGTCTTCATTTTGTGATTTTAGCAGTCACAAAGCAAGAAGCAATCTCGTGGATGCAGGAGGACCTGTGAGGTGAAGCCAGTCTAATCGGTGGAGCAGCCGTAGCTAAACTGCTTCTGGAGCTGAAAGGATGGGTTTGCTATCTCTGCTGCTGGGAAAGGAGGAAATATGGTGAGCATCGTGAGGTTTAATGTAACGAAACAGGCCAGGAATAAAATTAACTGGATAGCTGCTGCAGATGTGTCAGTCACACTTTGCCCCAAAGCCACTGCTGATTGCTGAGATACCTGTTCCGTCAGGCATTGAGAAGAGGTAGCAAAACAATTTTCAATTCATGGCAGTCTTGGAGACCTGCTGCACACAGCAAATTTGATGCTGTGATAACTGACACTGTTTGTGACAGACAAATCTGTGGCTTGTGTGGTGAAGCAGTTCAGAAGTGCCTGCTGTCGCATACCAAGAGGTTGCGGAAATGGGACTTGCTAGGAAAAATGTTGCAAGAGGATCCCAACCACCAAAGCCATCCACTGAAAACCATAGGAGAGCAACAAGATATTTGAGCATACTGAGAGGGTTTTTTTCCCCCCCAATTATTTTGCTTTCCAAAGGCACAAATGGTCTGATCCTGTTGGAAGCTACAAAATAGGGGACTGTTGAGAAACAGGCTGGAATTGGGAAAACTAATACTCCAGCACTGAAGTATAAACTGAACATATCTGAAAGAGAAAGAAACAATTACAGGAAAGCCTGTTACTAGCAAACTACTGGGAGGAGGGCAAATGCATCCAGGGCAACAAGTCTAGGATAAATACGAGGAACAGTGTTGGAGGCATGACCTTGCCCATCCTTATTACAACAGCCTTTTCCTACATTTTGTTACTGGGAAGATAGACACAGTTGTTCTATCTCTAACATGGAATGCAGGGTTGTAGGAAACAGTGCAGTTGCTCAGTCCTGTGCAGAGGGATGTGACTTTCTGGCAGGGCAGGGATCGTGTTTAGAACTGTGCACAATAAGATGAACCCACAAATGTTACCGTTGATGATGAAGAGCAGCTGGTTGCCTCAAGTGAGTCAGATGTAATTTGAAATTATGCCCGTGGATTATTTAAAACTCTTAAGATAGAAAATTAAATAAATCTGTGTGCAATGTGTATGCTACCTGTAATGCAGGTGCACTATGAGAAGACATAAACTGAAGCACACAATAAACATTGCTTGGAAAGGGAAAAGAATGTCTCCCTAATAGGATTCGAGGGGCTCTTTGTTTATGTTTTCCCGTGTGAGCTCTCCAAGGGAGACTCCCTTGTTGGAGGAAAGCCCTGCTGTTCCTGTCACTGGTCAAGTGGTGACAGTGGGCAGCTTGGCAGAATCTGTGTGTAGACTTTGCAGTATTAGGAATCAAGGCAAGTGGTGTTATCTCTTCTCCATGTGTGGCTAAATGCTTTCTCTGTAGCTGGTGCCAGGCACTGTCGCGGCCCACTGCTCACAAATGCCTTTGCCAGGTGGAGACCACGTCTGCTTTTAGCTGGAGTTAAGGACCAAATGAGATTGCAGTCTACATGTCACTTCTAAATGACACTTAGGCTCCTATTTCACAGAGGAGGTTTGGAAAACTGGGTCCTATGACACTTTCAGTGGGGGAATACACCAATCTCTCTTTTTTTTTCCTGCGCTCTGAAATACATGAATAACCCACATGTGTGAGAGCTACCCTGTACCACAGCTGTGTCAGTGGAGGATCTTGTGTTTCCTTCAGATTTCACACCACAGTAGGTGACTCTGATCAGACAGTCTCTCAGAGAGAAGCCATCATGGGAATGCTGTTTGCAGCATCCCACACTGTCCTCACACAGAAGTCAGAGACCTCCTGTTTGATCTGTGCAGTAATCAGTTGCACTGCCCCTGTTTTGGGGGAGATTAGTGCCATGGTGTCTACAAGCAGAGATTGTGCAGTCTAATTTTCTAATGAAGAATTATAATGAAACAGTAGGCAGTGCTTCCTGTAAAGAATATCTGCTGTGTGTGGCTTTGTGCAGGATAAACTGTCTGGCTTAAATATAGAAGCAGTGTTCCTCTGTCAGGAACTCCAGAGAAAATGCATTCGAGTTGGTGTTTGCTGGCAGTGTGTTTGGTATGTCATTCACTTACCTATCTAAATTCCAAATGTAGTAGTTAAACCAATGTTAATTCATTCTCTTGTGATGTACTGGACTGATGGAAGTCATTGTACATTTGTGAGATGTGTGTTCCACATCACAGTGGAGCAGTTGTCTGTCAGGGTCTGGCTCACAGGTACCCAGGGTCACTGGGCAGGGTGATGAACCTCCTACAATGCCAACTGGGAAATCTCCTTAGCTCCCAATGACTCACTTTCTTGTTCACTCACAAGGCCCTTGTTTTAGCTAAGTCTGTGGCAGACTCTTAGTAACAAAACTTCTGTCTGAAACGTGCTGTGTCTGGCAAAACAAGCAGCAGCTCCTGTGAGGTCCTTCCAAGCAGGTTTCTCTCACCACCATTATTCCCCATGCACATGCCCTCCATGCCTATCCCAGGATTTGCTTCCTTCCTTCTGGTGATCTGCTATTTTGGAGCACAGGCTCACAGAGCCAAGCTAGAGGATCTCCAAGGGAAGTTTTAAGTGTTCAATAAAAGAAGGAATGCAGGGAGAAAAGAAAGCCCCGACTCAAATGGCATCATTCTCTTTCCCTCATCCCTTTGAGGTTCTCCTGCCTTCCCTGCCTGCGTGTGACCTCCCTCCTCTCCCAAGCAGCCTCTTTCTTTTTTCAGTCTTCCTCCTGCCCCTCACCCTCCTAGTTCATTGATCTCCCTTTAGGCTTTATTAGTGACTCCCCCTCCCACCCTTTCTCTCCCTCAGTTTTTCTGATTCTCTAACATGAGACAATTGAATGAGGCCAGACTCCTAAGCCGAAGCCAGGGGTGAGAGGGAAGAGGCGTTAAGATTTAATGATATTGCCTCTTTAAGGAATCCCTAATTCCTAACACCCATCTCCTCCCCCACCTGAGAACCAATTAAAACTCAATGAATTCAAGTGGAGGCTTTTGTGCATCACATGTGCTTGACTAACAAAGCCTTCTCCATGCTGGAATAAAAGCTTCTATTCAGCAGCCAGTTTGTTCTAATTCAAATCACTTCCACTCCAGCATCCTCTCCTTCCTTGCTGCTCCTGAGTTCCCAGGCTGGGCTGCCACCCGCACAGCCCTGCCCAGAGCTCCTGCTCCACCTTGCACAGCCCCTCCTCGCTGGCAGTGGAGCAGAGGATGGGAGATGACCTTTGTATGGTTGACTGGGCAGTCCATGGTCATTATGGCCCTGTTCCCAGGAGCCTGCTGGGCTGGGGGTGAGCCTGCATCGTGCCCTGCAGGAGCTCCAGCCTTGGGAGCTGTCTCCAAAGGGGCTCTGCTCTGCCCTTGGGAAACAGCTCCTCTGGGTAGAGTCCTCTGTGTGTAGACAGAAAATGACCTTGTCTATGGGCAGAGCTCAGCCTTCCTTGAAATGAGAGAAAACTCTCCTTTTCTCTTCGCTGTAGGGGTTATGCAGATATGGTGACACCTGAAGTAACAGGGGAGTCCAAAAGCACACAAAGTCTGAGTCCAAGTAGTTTGTACTTTCATCTGCCTCAGGGTATAAATTGCACTACCTGGGAACCCAAGGGTAGCTATGTCTTCTATTGTGCCTTGAAAATGAGCTTGGATAAGGTCATCTGGGGAATAGAATACATTTCATGCTATTCAACTTCCAAATTTAAAAACCTTACTTGAAAGCTTCGCAGCTGCAGATCTGGGGTTTGGGTGGCTTTAAGTAGGGAGGCAATTCTCTGTCCAGATGTTAGTCAGGTAATCTTCCAGGTGTAAAACAGGCTCTGCTCAGAGCTTCTGCCTGTGCTTTACTGATCAGTGTTACCTGATCTGGTGGCAAAGCTGTGTGCATGACATTAACTGGGTTATCTTTTCTCTGTTCCTGCAGCCTCCTATTTGTAGAGACACTTTTGGATATTTTCGCTCTTGTGAGAAATCTCTGGTAGAAGCAGGTTGAGCGCTTTGCTCTGATGGCAGTGAGGTTTTTACTCCCTCTAATCTCTCCTGGGAGCAAGCTCCAGCACTGCAGGCCAGCTGCCAAGGAAGCTATCTGCTCTGCTCCAGAGCCTTGTTCTGGTACATGGCAACTGCATCGCTCCCGGAACACGTGGGTTTCTCAGGGAGCCACGGAGGAGTATCCAGCTCTTGAGTAGCTGGGACCTGTCCCACAAAGAGCTCTGACAATTGAAATGAGCCCTTGGAAGCTGGTTTGATATTTGCAGAGGCACCAGTGCTGAGAGGAGAGGTTTGGGTTTGCAGGTAGTTGGGGACCTGTGGTGTCTGACAGTGAGGGTATTACATTTTAAACTCCTCTGAGAGTCTGTAGGGCTGGTAATTCTTCCTACCACACTGCCTTGCAGCTGTCCAGCGTGGCAGGGAACAAGTGTTAACACACCTCAGGGTGTGTTGCAGTCTTCTAGTCAACTGTCACAATAGAAAGATTTTAATATCTCTTAGCAGTCCTGTTCCTTGCTATGGCTGTGGTCTCTCACATCTTAGCACCAAACCCCAGCTCTGGCCAACAACTAGAGCTGAATGTGTTTTACTGTTCCCAAAGAGCATGTTTGGGTTTATACTTGTCTGTCTCTTTCATGGAACGCTCCTTTGATGTCAAGAGACTTTTGCTATTTAGTAAATTGGCACCCATTTTTCATCCAGCTTTTTTCCTGTAAGTGCAAGTTGGCCTCTTGTTGCAATGATGTGCAGAGTTGAAAAAAAAATTTTGCTGTGAATAGGTTTTCCCCTAGAAAACCCAGTCCTATGTCTACATAACTGCAAAAGAGCAGGGACTCTGACAAGATGCAAAATGCACGAGGTGCTCATGCTGACCCACAAATTGTACAGAACCATTCATTAGGTGATAAGTTAATTTCAGGTAATGCTGTGTGGCACCATGACAGTGGAATCTCTGTCCATCAGTGTGGTGAGGGGGAAGAAGATGAGATCAAAATCTGTTGGTTTGAAAAAATACTTCATTCCTTGTGAGTTAGGTAGTCCTGATTATTTGGAGGAAGTTAAAAAGTTTTTCCCTTTACAGCTTTGAGTTATTTTCTGCAACATGTTCTTTCTGAAGATCTCGAAGCGTCTTTGGTTTTTGGGGGTTTCTTTGAGGTAGGGAAGAAAAACCTCGGTTTTCAAGTAGTAAAACAGAATTTTCTTGGCCCAAATCACCCAGCCAATCTGTGAGAAGAGGCTGGAGCAGCACAAACAACTCAAAAGCTTTACTGAAGAGCTCACTCCTCTTGAGCCTCCTGCGAAATGCAGCAACTGTGTAGTAGCACTCTAAGGTGGGGGCTGCCAGTGCTGTTTGCCTGTTTGGGGCCTGGGCCTGGCACAGCTTAGTTGGTCCCTAGGCTTTTCTGTAATAAACAAGCTTAATTGAAGAGAGCAGAAGATCTGGGCTCACGGGGTTGTGGGGCTCAGTGGGAGAACAGCCCCTGCCTTCGTGAGGCAGCTGAGCTCTCCCGTGTCCAACACTGACCTTCGTCTCTGGGGCTCTGCTCTTTGTTCCTGTTTCTTGTTAGTGAAATGAGTTTGATGGTCTCAGACTTGCTAGTAAATGGTTTCTACTTCAAAACAAAGTGCAGTTAGTTTGGCAGGAGAGTCCCAGGTCTGACCTAAAACTAAATTACAGCTGACCCTGAGACAGTGAGGCCCCTCCAGGTCAGGGACAAGGGCATTGTCAGGACACTGGGAGCTTGCACTGTAATTAGCAGCAAAGGTATCAAATACCTCCGTTTCCAGCATTCCTGTCCTTAAAGCAACACAAGCATAAAAATCTCAAAATTTTTCCTGCTACAGCTTCACTAAAAACAAAGCGAAAGGGAAGGAAGGTTGAACAAACTTTTATTGATTTGCTTTTTCTCTGTTCTGCAGTAAATCCCTCCCCATCTTACACTGCCTCCCACAATCCCTTGTTCCCCCAGCATCTGGGAATGAACTTACCAGACGCTGCATTGCTTTCAAGGCTCCAGAATGACCAGCACACTTGAGCACAGTTTGCCTGACAGCAGAAGTGTATAAGAGCAGCTTTCCTACTTCAAAAACTTGTTTGGCCTCAGAGCTGCTCTCCCAGCAAATGCCTCTTTTGTTCCCACATTTCTTCAAAGACCAGAGAGGCTCTTTTAGATTTACCCTCCAAAATGTGATTTGTTTTAAATCACAAACTTTGTGGGGGTTTTGTTGTTTTTTGTTTTTTCCCCACAAACTTTCTCTTATAGGAACATCACAACATTTGAGATAGAAAAACACTTTTACCAGCTTTGTGGATGTCCAACAGAGTGCCAGTAAACAGAAGCCAAGGTGCTATTGCAGCTAAAAACATAGAGAAGGTATAAATTACCTGAGCATTAGATTTTTGACCAGTCACCTGTGCCACTACAAATAAACAAACACAGATCTTGGGTGCACACCTTGAGACACCACAAGCTTGTTTTGCCAAAAATGCTGTGTGCCGAGAGCTTCCCCAGGCCTTCTTTGGAATGGGGAATGTTTACTGCATCTCCAGCTCTTCGACTCAAATATTTAAAATCACTGGGAAGTTTTGGAAGATGCCTCCCTGTTCCCATCTGTCACGAGTGGGCAGTTTCCAAACCCCAGGGGTGTCTGTGACGTGGCAAACGTGGTGACCCCCAGAGGGGAAAGGCTGGAGCACGGCAGGACATACTGCACAGGGCTTCCAAAAACACCCGTATAATCAGATTACAAGTCCAGTGAGTCAGGATGTCTTAAGCCAGAGTGTGATCCCTCTATTTCACGTGTAACTTGTGAGAGTCCTCTCTTCTAGTGTCTTCAGAAAGGCACCAATCATTCCTGCAAACAGGGGAGTAGACCTGCTCATTGATAAATCAGAAATATGGTAGGCAGATGGAACTAAAATCTTAAACACATTTAATTAAATATTTGTAGGAATCTTGAGCGTGTTTTTTAATGTTGCTATTCCCCATTTTGATACGTGTATCTGAGAGAAACTTTGGATTATAGAGGTTACTGTTTCACTCCTACTTTTAGTAACATTCCACCACGAGAGAGGTTTCCTGCTGCTCCTCCCTCTCCCTGCTTTTGTCAGAGTATCTCCATGTTGCCTGTGTCTCAGCCCTGAGCTAAATAATGCCTTGGACAGCTACTTTGGGAGCTAGTCCTGAGCTGTTGCACTGCCTTGGCCACGAGCCAGCTGGGAGCTCTGAGGAATATAGTTTGTGAATCACTTCTTGCTCCTGGTGGGAAAAGGGTCAGTGACTCAGTTTACTTCAGCTCATGGAACTGCATGGGCATGAGGTAGGTGGGGAAAATTCTACCTGAGACAAAAAAAAAAGATAAAAGAAAATGGCACAAGGACCCTAATGTAGCAGAATCAGCCTTGAGGGAAATCCAGAGCAGGCAAAGGCGTGAAAAGATAAATGCTTAAAGGCTGTGAAAAGTGAGAAAAAGATGGGCAAGAATGGACAAGTAGCAGCAGGAGCAAAGTATTTCCCGCTAGACTATGAGCAGTGCAGAATCAGAGCTTGTCTTCTGTTAGAGGTCAGCTCACTGGGTGTGTGGGCAGGGGCAATCGCTGTGTCTTGGGACTAAAGGACAGATTCTGAGCCTTTTCCAGTTCCAAACTCAACACATTTAAAAGCTGGTGAAGGTTGCTGAAACCAGAGTGTTTAGTAACAGCCATCCCATTCCATAATCCCTAGCCTGGGAGGATCAGGAGCCCGTAGGAGTGAGAGAGGATGTTGTGCTCTGGGGTGGGGGAAGCCCTCTCTCTCTGGAGGACACCACTCCTGGCCCCGAGAGCCTGTTCTGCTGTAGAAAAGCAGCTCTGAGTACAACACACACTGGGCCAGTTTGTGCCTTGCTGTAGACTGTTCTGCAGCAAACAGAAGAAGGACCAGAGATGTCCAAGTGCCCCTGGTCCCTGGCAGCCTCTCACCTCCCTTCCCCTTCAGCGAGGAAGAGGCTCAGGCAGGAGTTACGTGCACAGGGCAGCTAAGCCGCTCCTGCAATCTGAGGATGGGAGCTTTGCCTGGGAAGACACTGGTGTCCATCTTGATTAGGATGTGATGCCTGATTTAAGTCATGTGACAAGTACAAACAAAATACCTTGGCAAAACCTTGAGGAACCAGGACAGGCTGAGCTGCTTAGGAAGATTTACAGTGTGTATTTCTGTCCTGTGCACTTGCCTTGGTCTGAACCTTTCCCATCTCAGGAGCTCCAGGATGCACCCTGGATTTTAAAGATGCTCTTTTCTGTTCATTCCTCCAAATAATCTGCAGACCTTCTCAATGTTGTACTGTTAAGTTTCACGGTTACTTAGTCCCAATTACTTTACACCTCCATAGTACCAGAATACTATAAGATCATCCTCTGAGAAGTGCTGTTGGGATTTGTGGAGCAAAAGTCCCATCAGCTTAGATTAGAAAATAAGTCTTGAAGAAATGGGAGAGTTAAAAGCCAGTGGAACTGTTATAGCAGAAGTAGGAAATCGATTATGTCCTGACAGAGAAGGGATGGAGAAACAGCTTCTGCTTGCTTAGCTCCTGTTCATGTGTTGAGCCAAAAGTTCTCTGTCTGCTCCTGTGCGTGTCTCTTCCTTCTAGTGCTGCTCTGGGACAGTGCCAGGACCCAGATTTTCTGCCTCCTGCAAACATCTCAGCAGGGAATCCAGTCCTCCTTCCCCTGAGCCCTGTTCTCCCCTTGTTCCTCCATTCCCTTGGACTCTGCCTTCTTTAAGGCAGATTTTAGAGGTCCTTGACATGGTGCTGACTTCAGCCCCAGATTAATAATTCACACATGCATCAGACCTGCAGAAGATGTGCAGATCCACAGATAGTGCAGCATCACTGGGCCCTGCCTGCTGAGCTGGTGCTGAAGGCCCAGCAGATTAGACTGGAAAAGCTGTGTTGGCTGTGGTGGAGTGCTGGGGGTTACCCACCCCCCTTTGCAAAGACACAGGATTTTATTTTTAATTCAGAACTTTAATACTTTTAAAAAATGCTAGTACCAAACCCCCTTTTGTCTAAGGTGTCTGGCAGCCATTGCACTGGCTGGTGCTCTTAAACCTGACCCAGACCTTTCTCTGTTACCCCTATTCACCCAACTCATTCCCAGACCTCTTCTCCAGTCCTGGTGGTGTTTGGTGCAGCTCAGCCCCATGTTACTTGCCCTGACATGTGGCTGTGGACCATGGCCTTTAAATTCCTCTGTTATTCCTATTCACCAGCCCCCATCTGTGCATTGGAACACACTCAGAACTCCCCTTTCCATCAGACAAGCCCTCACTTTTGCCTCCTTTACTCCAAATTCTTTCTGTCATTTCACCTCATGTGCTGAAGAAACTGTGCAAACTGGGGATTCAAAGTGGTGCCAAGAGGTCACGTGCAAGGAATAAAAAACAGAATGTGATAACCAAACTGATATTTGCTTAATTTGATCTTAAAAATCTTCATGGATGGGGATCCCTTGGCCTTCCTGCCTGATCTCCCCCATCTTTAGCCATCTTTATAGTTGCTACTTCTAATATCTGACATCTCCTTCTGTGCCAACTGAGCTAATTGCCTTACCTTCAGTGAGCACAAGGAGCAATTTAATCACTCTTCTTAAAACAGCCTGGCACGTCTGGCAGGATTTTGGTTGCACCTCTTCTCATCTCTGTTCTCTAATGGCAGGGAAATGGGTCCCTCTGTATCCCACCATGGGAAGCTCTGAGCTTCCCGGCGAGGAGGGGAAGGGCGGGAGGCAATGTTCTGCTTCTGGGCTGGGGAAGAGCCTCTTAACAGTGGCTGCTCTAAGAAAGGTCCCCTTTCCATGGGTTGCTGGAGTGAGGACCAGGAAGGGGTTAGGTAGGAGCAAGGACAAAGCAGAAAGCAGTGACTGATGGAAGTCTGGGACAAATGGCATTTAAAAGTTTAGAGGGAAGGTGGAGCTTCAGGGCACCTTAGAGGAGAGAGGTCTCATTTTTCAAATTTGTTGTTGCTTTCTGTCACTTTGTATGCAATCTTTGGAGTGTTAAGAGAAGTGAAAATGTTTGCAGCTCCTCTTTGGAGAGGGGAGATCCTTTCCAGGCTGCTGCAGGGAGGTGGCACCTGGGGCTGGGCTGGTGTTGTGCTGGATGCTCTCGGAGCAGCCCCGGTGCTGGAGTTGGGCAGTCGAGGCTTCCTCCCTCATTTGCTGGACTGATTTAGACAGGATCATGGAGACTAGACACCGTGTAGTAGTTTTTAGAGCTTGGAGAGAGGGAGAATAGCAGGAAGGGCTCTCTGATTTTTCTCTTAGCCATCATTTCCAGGGCAGCGGGTGGAAGCTTGCGATCTCCTACTGTCCTTCAGAGACCTCTCCTTTTTTGCTGTTTTATGCTGAATCCCTATGCTGAATTCACTACGCTGCAAGTTCTCTTGATGTTTTATTTTCCATCCCTTGCAGACTTCTTTACCCTTTTTTTTTCCCTGAGGCTCCAATCCCTCTTGCTGTTTTGTGGTAATTGGGGTGGTCTCCTTCTCTCCCCTCCCTCACTCCTTTCTTCCAGTTATCCTGGTTGTCTTTATTTACTCTTCCTACTCCTGTTTCTCCTGCACTTTATTCACCCACACCTATGTTTCTCTTGCATGCAGCCCTGTTCCTCTCCTGTGTTACTTCCCACCCTGTTCTCTATGCTCTGCACCATGTAGCTCGTTTTCCCTCTGTGAATCTTGCTCTGTGAGGTTTCCTACATGAAGTAAAGAAACCCTTGGTGCTTTTGTAGTCACTCCTCTCTTCCTGTTGCTGGCTCTGTCTCTCCCCCCCACCTGAGTGGAATCTAAACAATTAAATTTCTCTAAATAGCTCCTCTTCCCCTGTGTGCCTGACTCTTGCCCCAAGCCAGCTCCTACCAGGCAGGAGGTGGCAGAGCAATGGGTTCCCCTCGAGGTAGACACCCCTGGCTTCCTTGTGCTTTGCCATCAGCCTTTCCAGAGGGTCAGCATCCCTCCCAAAATAGGCACAAGCACCACCGGAAGCCACTGCCAGAGCCTGGCATTGCCCCCAGGCTGCCTAGGGAGCCACAGTTAATATCTTCCAGGTTTGCATGGTCGGCATTGTAATGCAAGTATTACAAAAATGATTTGAATTCCAGTTCAGAATTGTTTATCAACTGTCCAAACTAAATGAAAATCAAAACTTGTCCTAGTACCTGTCTGCCAAAACCTCCTGGTTACAGACAGGTCTCCAAGACACAATCTCTCCTTAAGCCTTATATGATGAGGGAGGAAAGGAGGGGACTGCTGCCCTGCCCCTCCCCTAACCTCCACTTTTTGGAACCTCCCTCTCTCCATGAATAACTCCAGTGTCTGCCACTGGTACTGGGCAGAGCTTTGCCAATCATCCTCCTCAGCAGGAAGTGGACATGATTTTGATAGTGTCACTCTACCACACACGAGACACTGAATAGCAGCAAGAAAACTGAGCAGTTTTGTTAATCTCGCTGGTGTTTGGCAACCTCTCAGCAGCAGCCACAGAGGCACTACAGCTGTCTGTCTGCAGCCCCAGGAATACAATGCTGCATTATTTTATATTCGGCAGATCATCTTTCCAATCATAAGGTCTGGAACGTTTTATATATTTACTTCTCCGTGAGGAAAGCTTCCTACTGTCACTAATCAACAGATTTTTTGAGACCCACTGTCTTGTGAGTTACAGAGATAAATGAATTGGTACTTACAAAGCACTTTGGGGTCCTAAGGTGGAAATACAAAATATTGTGTGTATGTTTTGGAAACGACCTCGGAATAAGTTACATGGTATGGTGTCATTCCCAGTGATGCAAGTCCAACCACATCCTCTATCCAAATACTCCTGAAGGCTCAATTTTTTTCCTCTGATGTTCACAGATGTTAACTCACATTGATCCTGTTCTCCCTTCCCCAATGTTATTTTGGCAAAGAAAAAACAAATAAAATAATAAACATAATGCAAAAAAAAAGAAGACACAATGAGGCATTTTAACACTGTGTCCCTCAGAGTGCTATACTTGTACTGTCTTAGAAATAACACACATTTAAAATTATAGTAATGCACTGGTAGCAAACCAAGAGAGGTTATCCTTTAGTGTGTCCAGCTCTGGGCTCTTGTTTCTTTTGTTTCTTTCTTGTGTTTAATTAGTATTAGTCGTGTGATTAGGCTGGACAATTATGGAGCATAAAACCTGTGCCAGGTGACTTGAAAATATCAGTTCCCCCTCTGGAGCATTTGCCCTCCAAATGGGAGGGAGCAGGTGCCAGGAGGCAGCGCAGCAGCCGTGAGCCTGGGCAGCGTGGCAGGCAGCAGCAGAGCTTTCTGGCAGCCCAGCTTTGTCCAGGTTTCCCAGGACATGCCAGAGGAGATGGCCGGGATGCTGCCTCAGCACCGCTGCTTCCACTGGCCGTGCAGCCCTTCCGTCACTGCCAGCTGCAGTACCACCTCTGCACGTTGTTATTTATATTTTCCTGCTGCACCAGCCCGGCTGCCCCTCAGGGCACCTCCACCCAAAGTGGTGACTTCAGCCCTGTGGAATGATGAGTGGGTTATTTTGGAGAACCAGCTCAGCCTGGACCAGTGGCAGCAGGAGCTGGGATGCTGTATAGCTCAGTTCCCAGGGGCGGCTACCAAGTCTCTGGTGTTGAGTGTGTTGCTGTGCCCAAGCACAGGGCCAGGAGACAGGATGGTGTCACTGACCCAGCTCAGGAAATGGAGTGGGTGAATGGTGGTTTGGCAGAGCTAGTGGGCAGAGGATGAATTTAACTCAAGAGTTGCAGCCTCAGGAGGAGCCCATGTAATGAAAGATACTATTGCAAAGCATTGTTAAAACAAAGGTGTCCTGGTTCCCCTCCAGTAGGGAAATGAGGTGTATTGGCATGTGGAAGAGCAGTCATGAGAGAAGGGGAAGAAAGGTCAAATGAGAATGGCACTGACCTAAGCTGTCAATACCCCACTCTAGGCAGTAAGAGGGTACAGGGACTTGTGCTGGAAGGAGGCAGAGGTGCCTGCAGGGAGTATTTGGCAGCACAGTGGCACATGCCTGGGACCTTGTGATAACCCCTTGCCATGAGAGGGGCTCACAGCACTGTCACCGGAGGTTTTGGGCACTGCTCTGTTCCAATATGCCACAGATGCAAAGAAATACTTTCTCCCAAAGCAATGCATGGTGCAGTCAGGAGAGGTTACAACTCTTCTCTGACTTTAGCTTTACAGGTATTTCATTTGTTCCTCGCTGAGCTCCTCCAGCCACGCAGGCCAGGTTGCCCAAGAGCAGAGGCAGCGCACAGACCTGCTCCAGAAGCAGCATGTGGATGAACTTGTGTGGCAGTAGAGCTCGGCACGAGTCTGTCTGTCAGCCTAAATGAGCAAGAAAACTGCGCGGTGCCTTGGAGGCCAGCCCGACCCCCCTCCCGGTGAGCCGCGGGCAGAGGAGAGCGGCCGGGCTGTTCGTACCTGGTGCTGCGGGACTCCGCCGTGC
>NW_021940671.1:1427324-1440997 GCF_001715985.3 Manacus vitellinus
GGTGATGCGGGACCCGCTGACAAAGAGATCCAGGTGAGAGGCCGGGCCCTCGCCTCCCTTCGCCCCCGCCGCGGCCCGGCCGCCACTTTAACCAACTTTCTCTCTTCTCTCCGCATCCCCTCTCCTGCCTGGGCTGCGGGCCTCAGGGGCTTCGGGTTCGTCACGTTCATGGACCAGGCTGGCGTCGACAAGGTCCTGGCCCAATCCAGACATGAACTGGACTCCAAGACGGTGAGATGACTTCTCTCATCTCAGGGGTGCATTTGCCGGCAGAGCGGCTGTGCTCGGAGCAGCCGTCGATTGCGGTGTTTGATTTCCAGTTAGAGGTTGTAAACTATTGATTCCTGATCTGGATCGATCGTCCCCTTCTCTATCCCACTTGCCGGCGGGTAGCTGAGCTGCCGCCCGAGCACCGGGCTCGCCGTTGACCCGGGGCTGATTCCTGGTGTAGATCTGTGGATCCTGGTGATGGTTTTCTTCCTGCCCATCGGTTGTAAGGCCCCTCTGTGGAGTGACCGTGGCCCTGTCGGAACTGGGACACCTGAATGCGTTTGGGGCGAGGATTTGCCCCGGGGAACGGATGCGGCTGCGTTTGGGGAGAGGGAAGCCGCCCTTTTGCTCCGTGTGCTGCCGAGCACTGCTCCCTCCCCAGGGGTGCTGTTCCCCAGCACCCAGGCCCTGCTTCCCCGGCCATGGTGGCGTGTGCACCCCCCCTTGGCAGAGGGCCCTCGTGCTGTGCACCCCAGAGACTCTCCTGTGGTTTCCCCAGGCGAAGTTTTTGTAACGGTCATGGAGGTTCAGGACTTTATTGTCTCCGAGTGTGGCCAGTGCCCGCCCATGTGGGCCACCACCGGCCTCTTGGAGCGCCTGCGGCTCCAACCCTCGCTCTGCAAGTGGGGTCTGATGAGAAGCCTGGCTGGGCCAGCAGAAAGGTTTTGGTGGCTCCCTGGGCTAGTGGAGTATCGTGGTGGGTCCTGCCTTGTGAATCTGTGGTGCTTGGGAGATGTGCAAGCTGTTTGAAGGGGTGGGGGTGAGGTATCTGAGTGGGAGGTCCCTTCTCTTTAGTTTTAGTGACTTGCCCTCCCCTGAATTCCTTTTCCTTATTGCTGCCCTGGGGTGAAGGTGAGGGTAGGGATGGGGGAGCGGTGGGGGCTGCGATGGGCTGGCACGGTGAGGGGAGATGTTCTGGCTCTGGGCATGGGCTGCCGAGGAGTCCAAATGCACAACTTTATTTCCTGCAGCGCGTGGCTCAGGCGTTCTAGCCTTTATCTTGGCAGAGGGAGAGGGCGGGAGAGCGAGACCCTCTTTCTTAGGGTTTACAGCGTGAGTTGCAGTGAGATTTATGTCTGTTCCTGTTTAACTGCCTGGATCGCTCCCTTTGATGTGCACAGGTCCTTCCTCCCCACGGGAGCTCCCGGTTAAACCTACCCCAGCCTTCCTGGCTGAGGCTGGGTCCCCAGGACTCCCAGCCCTCTTCCTTTCAGTAGTGATATAAAGTGAGTTTTGCTTTATGGGAAGGTTACAGTAAAGTCTTTTGAGGAGGGCCCAGGGCTTTCTTTTTTTCTCTTTTTTTTTTTTTACTAGCCTGTGTAAACACAGTGTCTGCTCAGCTAGTCCTGTCGTGAGTCTGTGGGCATAGACCCATCTTGGAAAGGCCAGTGATGGATGTCTGTTGTAGCACTCACCCTGAGAGTGTTTTGGGGCTAGGAGTGAGGTGAAACACGCCGTCTCCATTTTTCTTCCTGAACCACCACTGCTGCCTGTGTGAAGCCACTCTGCAGCCCACGGTGTGGCCAACGAGGGTGTGGAGAGATGGGCAGGGCAGGGCAGGGGCGGACGGTGGGCTCTGCAGGAGAACAGAAGGGCCTCATGGCGCAGGGCGCGTGGGGACCGGCCAGCCATTGAAATTCCCTGCTGCATCTGCTCCGCTCGGCCCGCCGGCGCGGCGTGGAGAGTGGGGGCAATTTTACCAAGGCCTTCCTTTGTTAGGAACTTTGATCCTCTTCCCCCTTCCTTCTTAATTTTGTTTAGCGTGGTTTTCAGCTGTGTCAGATGTTTTGGGGAGTTTTGGCTCACAAGAGGTTGGTCTTGTGGTAGTGCATGAAGCCTCCATATGCTTTTTCCCTGCTGAGCTGAAAGACACTGCCGTGAGTCGTGGGTTAAATGACAGAAACTCATCTGAATCTTAATTTAGAGTTTTATGAAACTTTTCAGGAAAAGGCTGTCCTGACAGGACAGCCTTCTCTTGAGGCTTGGTGTCTTCTGGCAAGCAGCATTTGATAGACAGTGTCTGCTCAACTTGTTGCTTCATTGTTTTGTGATTCTTCCTACCCTGGAAAGGGTGGTTGGCCTGATTCTTTGGGAAAACCTTGTCCTTTTCAGACTCCTCTTTGTCTGTAAGCTAGATAGGAGCAGGCTACAGGGTTATTTTTGAAAATACTTGGTATGAGAATTGGCTTTACAGTCTCAAGGTGAAAGATTTGCGTGACTTTGTAAAGCTGCAGCTCGCTGCTGCCTTGAACTGCTTCTTTACAAGCTCTGGGAAGAGCACTTGGCAGTGCTGGGTCTCCCCGTCGTTTCTTTGTTGCCGTTGCTGAGTTTTTGCTGGGTTTGTCTTTTGTGGTGGAGGGAACAATTCGCAGCTCCCAGGCAGCGCAGACCCGCGGGGCAGAGGTAGTGCTGGAGGTGTGATGAACGAAGAAACCCAGTCCTGAGGTCTCCTGGGTCCTTCCCAGCCCTCCCCATGCTTTTGGACACTGATACCAGCTGGGTTAACACAGGAGTTATGTGACCTGAGCTATGAAATGGTGCTACACATGGCCTGAAGAGCTGTACTGAGGACCTGGCTGGCCTGCTGGTACACCTGCGACATCAGTGGTATTCCTCATCCCCAAAGCCTTGTGGGGTGAAGGGGAAGTGGCTTGAGCTCAGGTGACTTCCACTCAGTGCAGCCTGATCTGGGGTTTTGTTTTTTTGGATACAATCTGAGCAGTTCTGAATGCTCTTACTCTTAGCAGATTTCTATCTAGGTTCGTAAAAAGGATCCATTACGTCAGCAGGTGACACTGAAACACAACTCCTCCAGAGCTATTTGTTTTAACACTAGAAATGAGGGAATAAGGTACCAGTGCTTTTGCTTTAATTAGGAAGGGCTCGAGCCACCAAGGAGCAGTCCAGTTTGAGTAACTTGAATCCAGCACTGAACCCGCTCCCCTCCGCATGTTCCCAGGGCTGCGCCCGCAGTCGGGCACCCCGGCCTCCCTCTACCTGCAACAATAGCTGGTTGTGCAGAAGAATTTGTGAAATGACTGCCTGCTCCCTCCAGCCAGGAGGACACGTTATCTCTGCCCAGTTGATCACACTCAGGGTAATGAGAAAATGAGGCTGAGCTTAGCATTGCTGAGTATGAAAGCATCTTATTGGCAGGAGCTGAATGACACTGGCTGAGAAGTAAAAGACAGTAGATTATTGTTTTTGCTTATTATCTGCCATCAACCTCCTGGTCTCCTGCCGTCCCCTGTCCTCAGAATTCGCTGTGGGTGTCTGCACTAGCCAGGAAGCAGTGGGGGGGTGTGTTGTGTGCAGGGAGGGGAGGGCAGGGACTGGATGGTTCCGATGCCCCAGGGAGGCACCAGAGGGTTTGCTAATCTGCTGGCGCTTGGAGCTTGGGGAGGGAGGTTTATTTTTGAGTTTATTTGTGCTCTTCACTTTTGCCTCTGTTTACCTACGTGCTGAGTTTATTTATGTTGTAAGCTGTGAGTCAGGATGGAGGTGGGGAAGGCAGGGAGAGAAGCTGGTGGAAGGGCACAGGGGGGCCAAGCTCCGGGGCTGTGTGACAAGTGAAAGGATGCGGGACGGGAGGGCAGCCAGGCTGGAAAGCTGAACAAAGCAGTGAGAGGAGCTGGAGAAACACAGCTTCCTTTTGGGCTGTTGGAGCTGCCGGGCTGATGGGACAATGCTCCGGGCTGCCCTCCCAGCTGCAGCCTGTCCAAGTGCAGGGATGAGCCAGACCTGCCTTTAGTACAGGTCTTTGTAAGCTGATTTGTAGGTCTGGATCATCCCCAATGTGATGTAACTTTTCAGGAGTTGCTGTAAAAATAGGCTATAAAGAAAGAGGTGGTGGCTGAGGAGGAGAGGAGGCTTTGTGGGTGTTTGGCTTGCAGCTGCATTAGTGTTGTCCCAGCTTTTGTGGTGGTGCTGGTGGAGGTGTGAGGCCAATGCAGGCATGGGCTCATCCGTGCTGAGCCCAGCAGAACGCGCGGCACCTGGATGGCGGCGCGGGGCCGGCAGCTCCGGCCGGCAGCAGGTTTACAGGGAAGCTGAACAGGCACAATGGAGGCTCAGCCCGCGGAGGGAGGGAGGGAGGCATCGCGGCTTTGTGTGCGGCGCAGCCTGGGGAGAGGGGCAGCACGTTCCCTGCGGCCGCGGCCTCCGCAGCCGGGGCTCCTCGGGTTAATTCGTGCCATCCTGTCTGCTCTTGTACGGCTTCGCCCTGTGTTTGAAGGGATGAAATGTTGGGCTGTTTGTGCACTGCTTCTTCTCTGTCCCGTTACTACCCAGATGAACTCTGTACTTGTAGGCAAGGTGAAGGGTAAGAGCAAAAAGGCAAAAGAAAGCACTTTTACCACGAGGCTGGTGATGCAGGGCACCCAGGGGCAGGCCGAGTGGGAGGGTGCAGCCCAGCCTGTTAATCCCAGCATGTGATGGGCTCTCAGTGCGTCTGGCCAGCGCTCAGCCAGAGATGGACTACTGCATGCTGGGACTTGTAGTCTCCCTGGCCTACACCTTACCAAGAGGGAAAGATGTCTGCAGCCAGCTCAATTTTATGCACCTCAGGTAGATTCCTTGGGTTTTTAGCAAGGTGCCACGTGGGCAGAGACAGCCGTGCACATGGAGGAAACCCTGTGCCTGTAAATAGGCAGGAAAAGCATGTTCACCTGTTCTTCCCCACATCTCTTTCAGATTGACCCGAAGGTAGCGTTCCCCCGCCGAGCACAGCCCAAGGTAAGCACTGCAGGCAGCCCTTGCACCGCAGGGGGTGAGATTTGTGGTGGTGAATCTTGTCCCTCTGTGCAAGGCTGTCAGTGCACACAACAGAGTCACTCGCTGGGGTTTGCTCAGGACTCTCCTGGAGCACAGTCCTGGGGGTTTGCGTGGCACTGGAGGAACCAGGAGGCCCCTCGGTCGTACTTTAGGATGCACTAGTTAAAGCTGGTGGATTATATGCTGCCCAGGGTGAACTTAGTCCTTCCAAGGTTGCAGAAAGTGTTTGCACGTTCCAGGCCTTAGGAGATACAGAACAGCTCCGTGCTGCGCTGGGATACAGGTTGGAGGAGTGCCGTGTGTGTGCACCTGTGGGTATGAATAGGTGTATGGCAGGGAAGGGGAGGAGGATTTCACTTTGTGAAATGCCCTTGTGTGCTTCAGCACTGGAAGAGGCAGAAGGAGTTTGGTGTTGGACCTTATCTATAGGAGGCTCTGGCATTGAAATGTGCAGTGGCAGGAACTTTTTCCAGCTGTGCAGCTAGAAACTTTTAACTGAGGAGCCAGCAGCAGGCTGGAAGCTGCCTTCAGACTTTGGGTCTTCCTTTAACTTGGCTCTTGGATGTGAGTTTTGAAGTTTAGGGTCTCTATTCCAAGTGCTGTCATGAGTGAAAGAGCTGGGGAGAAGCTGTGTCAAGAAGCAGGGAGGGAAGAGGAGACTGGCGCTGGGAGGGGAGTAAGGGGTTCAGGCACTGAGAACAATTGGTGAGCAGGTATCCCGAGTAACTGGAGCCAGGAAGCACATGGTAGGAATTGGGTTAATTCCATTAAGCAGTTTGGTGACAGAAGGTGCTTTAGTGTTAGAACGGGCTGCTCTCCAAGCCAGGGAATTGCTGCGGATTAGCCCTATGCTCCTTGGGGTAATTAGGACCATGTGTTCCTCTGAGAGCAGGGGTGTAGCCAAGCAGCTAAGGGGAGGATGCAGCTGGAGAGCCAGTTCAAAGGATGTCGGTGTGCCTCAGCCTGGCAGCCATGGCCCCTCTCAGGGTAGTTAGTTTTCTTCCTTGTCCCAGCTGCATCTGTGACAAGTGACAGAGGGATCTTCCCTTTACCTTCTTGCAGAGGCAAAAGACATTTAACTGGGAGTTGACTGAGCTCCACTTAAGTGTCTGGGGAATGGGTGTGAAATGAGACTTGTTCCATTCAGGGACTGGATGCTGTGCAATCTGTGGGCTGGAAGGGTAGAGGCTGGAGAGCCTACCTGTGCTGGCAGGCCTCCTGTCTGGGGGCAGAGCAGGCACCTCTGGGGTCACCCGGAGCAAGGTGGCTGTGCAAAGTGGCAGGGCTGGGGAGGGGACAGCTGTGCCCCATGCATTTGGGTGCTGTCACAGTGCCAAGGGAGCGGTGGCGGGTGAGGGGAGAGGCTGGTAACGTGCTGCCTGCTGAGGAGGTGGTGGCTGGGTGCTGGCATGTAGGATGGGGTGGTGTGAGGGGGAGAGCATCAGTCTGGTGTGGGACAAATTTGCCAGTTGTGTTTGGCCAGAGGGCGTTGAGAAGGGGGAAGCTCAGCTGCAGCAAAAGGATCGGTGCTTCCCGGCAGCGGAGGGGAGTTAGTGGCCTTTGGAGTCTCATTCTCTGCTCGCTCTGGGTTTATTTGGTGAATTCCTGTCCTTCCCTTTTCCAGATGGTGACCCGAACGAAGAAGATATTTGTGGGTGGTCTGTCTGTGAACACTACTGTGGAGGATGTGAAACAATATTTCGAGCAGTTCGGGAAGGTAAGTCTCTTGAGTGGTGTTGGATCAAAGCTGTTCTTTCTGGGGCAAAAGGAGTTTTCTGAACTTCTGTGGGGGCGGGATTAGGAGCTTGTGAGTCTTTTACAAGGGTTAAGTAGATTGAAGGTCAGTTACAGACGTGGCTGGCTGTAATGTCCTTGTAGGGGCTACAGCCAGTGACTCCTGCCCTGTGGTGATTTGAAACAGAGTTTCTGCTTGTTCCCAGAGTTGCTGGTACCTCGGCTGAGGGGAATGGTTTTCCAGTTTTCCCTATCCAGAAGCCTCTTGTGGCTCACAGATTTGCAGATTGTTGAAACGCTGGAGGAAAGTTTGTAGACACTCCTAACAGAGTGGCTGCAGCATCGAACCTCTGATTTTGGCCAGTTTCTTGTGATTGGTATTTCGATAATCCTTTATTAAAAATAAGTCTTTTGGTCCTGAAACTACTTCTGCTGAGTCTTGGGCAAGTGGTGGTATAAGTTTTGGATATTTAAAGAAAGCTTGGCACTCTGACTGTCCCTTATGTTGATCTGGCTCTGCTGTGGCAGGTGGTGGCTCAGGGGAGGGTGGGCTTCTGTGGCTGGAAGTCACTTGTGCCGTGGTCCATGACATCCAGGTGTGCAAACTGTGAGCCCGGACCGAATCAGAGGAAGGGGGGTTAGTCTTGGCCTTTCAGCTGCATCAGGAGGTTGTCAGCATCCTCAGGAGTGATCTCAACAGTATTAGACTGAAGGATTCCAATATTTTTAATGGGATTAGGAACTGAAGGGGATGATTGTACCCAAGTGCCCAATGCGGTCACCTCTGTGGCAGGACACTGCAACTGTTTCGCTGTTGTTTGGTGGTGTTGTGCAGGGATTTGCTCTTTGGGGCAGGCAGTGTTGGATTCTGTATCTGTTGGGACCTTCCTGCCCAGCTGGGGGGAAAACACAGTTTGGTGGGCAGTGACATGGCTAGAACGCTGCTGACACCATCATGGATGTGGAGGGAAGTACCACAGGAACTGCAGTGTGTGAGCATAAAGGCTTTGGCATTAATTTAATTTTCTTTTGAAAGATCCTGCAAAAGGGTGATGTTATGTTAAGGCCCATTAATTGGTGAAAGGAAGGGGAGTTTTGTAACCAATTTTGCCATATTGTTGAAATTTTTGGGCAGAAAGTTTGGGAGAAGTATTTGCTCAGAACCTTTGTTCAGCTTCTGAAGTCAAATCTCCATGTCCTGGTGTGCAGAGTGGCACTCTGTATTTCTGTTTGGTCCTAAGAGAAAGTGGTCAGATGTCCCCTGTTTGCCAGTTGTTAGCTCTGTGTGGTTTAATTTTCCATTAGAAATAAACAAACTCTATTGCATCCCCAAGGGGTTTTACATGGTGTCATTGAAGGTGCCACTACTAAAGGTGGTGTGGTGTCTATGTACCTGAAGGTTGTTTGACTTGCAAGTTCTCCTGCCCTGCTGATGGATGTATTTGATAGGACAACAAAATGTCTTGGGCATAGTCCCTTTTTAACCTCACTGTGTCCCTGTTAATTTGAAGCAGAAGCATGTCATGCAGCACTTGGTTCGCAGGCAATTAGAGCTGCTCTGCTCTGAGCAGTCCTTCCCAGTTCTTTTGGGGTGTTGTGCTGTTACATTCCTCTTGTTTAATGGTCATGTGCTGAGAGGTGTCCTGACATCAGAGAGTGGCAAGAACGGGTTGTGTCAGATTGTTTTCTGGACTGGGCAGAAGGGAGAGCTCTGCATAGCTTGGCGCGATTCACACCAGCGTCCTGGACAACATCCTGTGCTCCCAGTGTGCATGGGGCCAGTGCAGCTGGACTCCTGGCTCAGGGGAGTTTCCATGGGGAGAGGTCAGGGGCTGGGCAGATTGACTTGCAGTTTTTGGGGCAGTTTTCTGACTCATCTGTTCACTTCAGCTGAGAGACTCCTCAGAGCTCCTGTGTAAAGCATCAGTCCTGGCCTGGAACCATCTTCCAGAATAAGCCTCAAATAATTCACCCAAGGCCAGGAGAACTGTTTCCTGAGATTCTCTCCAGTAGATAGCTTGGTATGGCTGAGAGGCAGGATCAGTGGGAAAGTGTGTTTCAGGGGAAAGCCTCTGTGGCCTTCAGCTCTGGGATTCTGAGCTCTGAATGTGCTCTGATGGTTTGTAGGGCTAAGAAAGGCCTGTTGTGTTCAGCTTCAGATGTGACTCATGGAGAATGTGATTTTGATACACAGGCTCTGTTGGTGGCTTCCCGGTTTCGGGCCTTCCAGGTTTCAGAAGTCTCCCAGGATCCCTTCTTTAGAGGTGCTCTGGGCACCTGACTCTGTGGTTTTCATCTCAATTTATGGCATCTTTAAGTGAAAGGTACTGAAGTTTCAGTCGTGTTATCCTCATCTTAGAAAATATTTTTTCAGACAGACTTTCCAAGTCATTTGGGTCCAGTATTACTTCTGGAGTTGGATTGGGACTGTGTGAAAAAGAATCGTTAAGGATGTCCTTTTAAAGCATTTCCTTGGAGGATTCGCCCTCTGAGGAAAGGGCTTTGTAACTGTTCACTCTTCTTCCAAGTGGCCCCACAGTTTTCTAGGACCTGGCAGGAGAAGAACTGTTCTTCTTTCCTCCTACCTGTCCAGGAGAGGCATCCACTTAGGATCTAGAGAGGAGAGAGCAGGGAGCACCAAGTTATCCTGTCTTGATTCCTCAAGCTCAAAGTACCGGGTTCCTGGGGGTAATTTTTAGTCAATCTTGGAGAATCCAGTGGGAAGCTCAGTTTGGGTCTCAGCTTCAGGGAGAGATCATCCTCTGCTTCTGAGGGCAGGGGAGTCCAGGCTGCTGAATAGGTTTTGCATGAAGGTTATCTTCTAGGTAACCCTCAGGCCACAAGCCTAAGTGTGTGTTAGATTTGCCACCACTTAAGGCCTTTAAATTAGATAGATGCCTTTGAAAAATACGTTTTAGCCCAGACAGAAAGCATGCACATGCTGAAGGAATTATAGGAGGAAGTGCTATGGCCTGCAGAACAGATGAGGTCAAATTAGATTATCATAATGTTCTCTCCAGTCCAAATCCGTGAACTGCAGCTCTCAAGTCTACCAAGGTAGCTCATGTTGGTGCATCTTGGGTCAGAAGCAACACACCTCATATGTCCATTAGCAGGAAAAAAAATGGGGGTTTAGTTGGGCTGCAGAGGAAATGGTTTTCTGGTTCATAAAACAAAATTCCCAAGTCTGACTTTTCTATTTTGGCATTTCCGCTCGCTCTCCTATTTTTGTTTTGTTTTGTTTTCTTTCCTTGCTGTCTCTAAAGCCTTCTCTCAGCTTTGTAAAATGGAAGTGGCAAAAGAAAGATGGAAATGTGTGAAGAGGAAATCCATGAGTATTACTTAGGGATAAAGGAAGAAAGGGAGAGGCTGGCACCCCAATTCTTCGTATCAAAATACTTGGTTTTAACAGGCACAAAAGGTGAAGCTTCAAAGAGGATCCCAAATACAGTGTGAGCTTCTCTGCTTCAAAGAGGGATCGCTTCATTTTTTTTCTCTCTTCCAAAACTGTGACTAAAAAATATGGGCTGCTGTTTTCCTGAAGGAGAAAATACAAAGGTTTTTTGTTTTTGTTTTTTTTTTAATACAGTGAGAGAGACTGAGAAGGGATCTCAAGCTGGCTGTGGTTTGTCAGGTGCAGCTGCTGGGGCTTTGTACGTAGTGGGATCTCTAGGAAACACTTCTCTGGTTCCAAAACTCAAATCTCTCTGAGATGCAAGCTCAGGCCACGCACATGCTTTCTAAAGGAGATTATTTTTTCAACTGTAGGACAGAAGTCCTGGAAAGACTTCCATTCACAGCATGTGTAGCTAAGTGTCTTGGCTTAAGTTGGATGGTGTTGGAGATCTCTAGACAGCACAAGGAAGTATTTCAACAGCCTCTCCAGATTCTCACTGAAACCTGAAACAGAAAGAGAGGAGGAAGGTACCTTGCACTACCACCTCAGGCACAGCTAGTCCTCTGTCTAGTTCAACATGTATGAGAATGCCAGAGGAGTTCAAGTCACAGCTTCCTCCTTTTCTGCTTCAACCTGTGGGAACATGTTCTGTATTATTTTTGGGGAGGAAAAGGGGTTGTCCGTCGGAGTAATTTCTTGGGCCGTTGGGTCTCTGATCTTGTAAACAAAGTTATTTGTGTCAAATCAAAACTGAAAGAATGCAGATCATCTTTCTATTTCAAGAGCTGATGTGATGAAGTTTTGTGGTAGAGAAAGTCATATAAATTTCAAGATAGGAGGAGGCTAAGAACAAATAAAGTCTTTTGTCATGGAACTTATCTATACTGTGAGATCTTTGCTGCAGGATGTTGTTGCTAAAATTTGCATAGGCTCCAAAATGATTGGGCAGATTCCTGGAAGGTTTTTAAATACACAGACACCCCTTTGATTTCAGGAAATGCCCGGATCACAAATAGCTTGGAAGGTGATGGAGTATTCTGGGGTCCATGGTAATATCTTTGCTTTGTCTTTATGTTCTTCCAAAGTCTTCTGTAGCTGGTTGATATCTTGGGAGCTGTTGGGCAAGGCAGAGCCCTGCTCTAACTTGGTGAAGCCAGTCTTTTGTTTGTCGTTAGAAGAGAAGTTGATCCTTCCAGAAACTAGAAGTTCAGAGGTCCTGGAAGAAACAGGGGTCTGGACCCAAATCAGGTGTTTGAACTCACAGTTTTGTTGTGTGCTTTTGCATTTGGTGAAGCAGCAGTGCAGGAAATAACATTCACAATGACGTCTTTGCATGACTCACTAATCAGCTGTGGCACCAAGGGTGCTTGGAAAGCCTTCAACCCAATCTGCATCTCCTTGGGCCTGCAGGTGATCTGCATATGTGGAGTCATGAGGGCTCAGCCTCTCTGTGAGGCAGCTCGTGCCCAGAGAGAGATCTGCTCTCTAAAAATACCCTGGAAGCAAACAAGAAAAAAGATCTGCTGAGGTCTGAGGAGGGTTGTGACCTTTAGGCTGCCATCTAATACTGCGTCCAAATTCTGGACCCTTTGCCTGAGAGGTTCTGAGAAATCACTCTGGTACTGTCCTGACAAGAGAAAACCACAGTATCCAAGGGTCTGAATCTGATGAGGGTTTGTGTGTCTGTCACAAATACATATTCATGTGCACATGCCAGAAGAATGGTGTGGTTGACTTGGGTGTGTGAAATGAGTTTCCTGGCTGACTAATGGGAGAACCTTCAGATACTGATGGGGAATGTCTGTAATGGAAGACTTGTTTCTGTGCTTATGGTGGACATGATTTCCCTCACTTTGGATCGGGAGAATGTTAATTAATTAATCCTTAATCTGCCGCTCTCTGGAAATTTCAGGGATCAAAGCTACTTGTCAACCTGCTGTGGATTTCCAAACTGGATTTTGGATTTTCTTCCACAGATCAGAGGGCAATTTATGCAAATTCTCACGCGTAACATGGTTGCAGTGAACAGATGGGGAGGGGAGGAGAAGGGGAATCTGATCACCTCTCTTGCGGCAGGAGGCAGTTTGGCCTGTGGTAACAATGCCTCTGGAACAAAGGGTTCTCTGTGCTCCGCATCTGGTAGGCACATAGCCAAAAACACTGTAGCAGCAATGGTCATTCGGGTCTTCTGGGGTTCATCTGATATTTGCCAGGTGCCCCTGTGGGAGTGGGCAGGAACACCTGGACAGGCTGTGCTGCTCACCTGTGGCATACGGAGCAGTCTCTGTTCCCTTGGACGAGTCTCATTCCCAGAGTTTTGAGAGCGGGTCTGCAGAGCGGGGTGAGGAGGGTCCTTGAGGTGCCGTGTGGGTGCAGCAGACCTGCTCCCTGGATCCAGGCTCTGTGTCCATGCATCCTTCTCCCTGGAATCAGCCTGGCAGCTGGGAGAACCTTGCAGAGTTGCTAATGCCCCCTTCTTGACAGGATGAGCAAGTGGTTTCTTTTATAATTTATTTTATGTTTCTAGGTAGTTTGGTTTTTATTTTCCATATTGAAGCTGTGTCAGCAGTTATTATTCTTCTGCCTGACTTTTCTACAAATATGTTGTCGTGGTTCCTTCTAGGACCAGCCCAACCATATTTGTTTGCTATTCAGGTGGAAGGTGCCCATCTCTTCAAACGCTTTGCTTGAATATTTTCAACTTTCAAGATCTACCCTTTTGAAAGTGCATCCAACATTTCTCATAGAACTTGTGTTGGAAATTATTATTTTCTTACATCTGCATGAGACTGCCATTTGCTTCCTCTTTGCAGATACCTGGGACTGAAACAGGAAGATTGAAAGATATTAGAATGGGATTAAACCTTTAAAAAAACCCCAGGCCTTTTGGCCAAGGCTGGATGGATCATTTACCATTATGGCATCTTTAAGTGAGAGGTGCTGAAGTTTCAGTCGTGTTATCCTCATCTTAGAAAATATTTTTTCAGACAGACTTTCCAAGTCATTTGGGTTCAGTATTACTTCTGGAATTGGATTGGGACTGTGTGAAAAGGAATTGCTAAGGATGCCCTTTTAAAGCATTTCTTTGGAGGACTCGCCCTCTGAAGAAAGGGCTTTATAACTCTGTTCACTCTTCTTCCAAGTGGCCCCACAGTTTTCTAGGACCTGGCAGGAGAAAAATTACTCCTCTTTCCTCCTGCTTGTCCTGGGGAGGCAGGGGAACACTTAGGATCTAGAGAGGAGAGAGCAAGGAGCATCAAGTTATCCTGTCCTGATTCCTCAGCCTCAAAGTAGCAGGTTCCCAGGAGTGATCAGCGACAGGACAAGGGGGAACGGCTTCAGACTGAGAGGGAGGTTTTAGATTGGAGATTAGCAGGAAATTCTTTGCTGTGAGGGTGGTGAGGCCCTGGCACAGTTTTGCCCAGAGAAGCCTTGGCTGTCTCATCCCTGGAGAAGTGTCCAAGGCCAGGTTGGGTAGGGCTTGGAGCAACCTGAGTTC